>NC_057775.1:12221933-12496714 GCF_014825855.1 Bombus pyrosoma | reverse complement strand
AAAAAAAAAAAAAAAAGACTCCACTCAATTGTGATCCTAAATACGACCAGCCATTCACTCTTGGCCAGGGCTACTGTTTCTTCGCGTCTTTTTTTATCTCTCCCTCTCTCTCTCTTTCCTTTTTCAATGGCAACACCCTGGATTACTTAGCTCCCCTCGTTCTTTATCCCCTTTCCTGGCCGCTTTCCATTCCGTTGTAACCCGGGAAATCGTATTGGCTTTTGGCGGTGCCACCGAGTGGCTACGCAACCCCTCGTTCCAACTTTTCTTCTTTTCTTTCCATCCTGTTTCCTTCCTGCGCCGTTTCTTTTCTTTCTTCCACTCGTGCATTCGTTTGTTCGTTCTGTCTTCTTTCATTTTCCATTTCACCCCTTTCTCCGCGAATTTCCCCGATTTATTTACATCCCGCTTAGTCCAGTAACAACGTAGGAAAATTATCTCGACGTAGGGAGCGAGAGGGGTAAATATCGATGAACGTTTCCAGCTAATAGCCAGGGATTGCCGAAAATTTATCGACCAGGACATGTACACGCTAATTTCCAGCCGACCAGAACGATTCTACCCCCGGCTCCAAGGAAGTTATCGATACCATCTGCGAATGCAAACAGGCTCCAGTTATCATGCATCGGTTTCCGGGCTGGACAACGCTTTCCAAAGAGCACTACGGGAGGTCTTTGGCGGAGAATCGGGAAATGGAGAAACTTGCTGGCCAGACACTCGGCAGACGATGGCCATTCGCTCGATAAGATCCTAGAGGTGTTCTCGATCAATTGCGTTGTAATTACTGCTGCTTGAATTGTCAGAATTTACAAGTACGAAGTCTCTGTTTTCGGATATTCGAGAATGTCTATAGATCAGAGTATCTATCGCTTCAGATAAGGAGCTATTTGTTTGAATAGAAAGAGTGCGTGTTAAGCGTTCAACCCTGCTGCAGTTCATGCTTTCACTGTATCTTTTTAATGCTAAAAGGTATTTGAAGTTGAAAGAAAACACGAAAAAATTATCTCATTTCAATTTTATATTCGGTTCCATTTTGTTTTCTAAAATGACAACGAGAAAATATAAATATAAAATGTAAAAATTCGAAGAGTAGCAGAGTTATGCTTGTGTATAGATGTACATAAAAATAATTTTAGATTATTGCAGTATTTATATTTGTGTGTCTAAATGGAAGATGCATCTCGAAAAACAGAGAAATAAAACAGTCAAATTAATGAACGAAGCATTCGCCATTGCACTCATGTTTCTCATTGTAGTAAAGTCCTTTGGGATTGCTGAATGCTACCCCATGTTGTACTTTGGAGCTTTTGCTTCGCATCAATTGCTATTGAGGACAGAGACTCGATGCTCGATGAAAACGTGGAAATTCTGTGGGAATAAAGTAACTTCCAAGGCCTTGACTTTCTTTTCGCTATAAACATCGCTCAATCAATTCGTGAACTTTTCTGTCGAATATTCTTCAAAACGTACACGAGTATCTATATTATAAGTGAATTTCAAACATTTGCAACCGGTTCGTAGTTCATAAATTACGTAAGTTTACGAAGTAACAGAAAGACGTAAGAAAGCAGCATGAAGATGTAAGGAAAAGGTAAAAAATTTTATTCAAAAGCTTCTGACGATATCTTCAAACAAATTTTGTAATTCATATCTCGTTAAAGAAGGATTCTTTAAATTGACTTCTCTTTTAATTTTAAAGAAGCGAAGAAATTACCGATTATGAAAATGTTGGCAATCATCGTTTTCTTAAAAATTTTAATTATCCAATTTCCTCCCATCTTTGGGCAGTTTTATAAAGAGCACATTATAATTAGAAGCAAAAATCGCTGAATGTTTCACGAGTGGAAGATGAAAAGTAATAGTAACCACATAGTTACAATAATTATCCAAAAATTGCAGGACAAAAGTCACAATCCTTATCATTCATAATGAATCATCATTTCCAAACCTAACATAGATTTGCATAGGAACATAACATAGGGAAAAGAATATTTCGGACCAACCAGAATGAAACCTTCTAAAACTTGAATACAACTGGCAACACAGTTTCGCTCTTAACTTATCCAGGTGGAACCACGTATATCTCTGTATGAGCCATAAATTCCCACATCCGGTCAAACTTGGAGGATCCCGCGAGCAACCGCAGGATTGTCACGGTCACGGACTCTATCCCATACAAGATTCAAAACGGTGGATGAGCAACGTGTTGCGCCAAAAAATGCGCATCGTGCATAATTCTGTCGTCGAATACACGTGGTCCAAGGTTGACCAGCGTGACGTGTTCTACTGTTCGCCGGCTATGAATAATCAAGCCACGCTAATCCTACTCCGCTACGATACTTTGCCGTAGACGGACCACGTTTGCGCCCCCACGGTGGCAGCGTTATGATAACCAGAAACGGATAAGGGTCAGAGGAAACGTGGAAGGAAGACAAAAAGAAACGAACCGCGTAAACGTGGCTAGAGAGAAAGGAAGAGAGCAAGAGAAAGGGTCAGGAAGGGAAGAGAAGGCCGGTGAAAAGAGCGAAATGCATGAATAGAGTTCAAGAGCACCCTCGTGCCGGCCGTCTAGCCATTCAATGTAAGCTCGCAGACTTTTCAGAGTTGCCGCATTACTCTTCCAACGTTAATGCGGCCATATAACCGGGACCGGCTTTTTACCCGGAACAGAGGGCATTCTTTTAATGGGAAACTTTCATTAATCTCGCCTAGGAAGTTACGAAGGCAGAAATTCGACTCAAGTCGAGGGAAATTGCCACGGCCTGGACAACCTTCAACCGCGATTCTGAATCGCTGAATGAAAGCCATCTGTCGGCGATCACTGTTAACACGGTTTATGCCACGGCCATGGTATTTGAAGTCACTTGGCAATTTCGGAGAAAGGGACACTTGAATAATTTCTTAAAGATTGAAGAGAGATTCTACTTGAACTGTTTCGGGGGGCTTTATCGAGAGGAATTATGGAGTTTGCGGCAGTAGTGAACAGGAAGAAAATTGGCGGATCGTAAGTCCTGCGGATTGGTGAATTTAGTAGAGCCTTCAAGTACTATGAGAAATTCTGTATCGCTTTGGAATCGTCGGACTGCGCCGAACGGAACGGGTACTTGGAAAGTGCTAATTCTTCAAAGACCAAATTTCCAGTATTACGGTTGCTTTAGACTGAGTGTATGTAATTCCTGGCGTAACTCGCAGAAGAAACGAGGAAGATTGAAGTTAAAGTTAAAGGGTTGAAGTTAAAGTACTTCCTGCCGTTTCAATCGCTTATTCCTTTGATTTATATATACCTTTAGTTTCTGACATGAATTTAAAGGAAATGTGATTAGAAGAAATCATCGAATGTAGATTCAGTGTTGTGTGATCGATGAAAGAACTTGTGAATTATTGTCACATATTATTAATACTTCAAATATAAATTAAAATGTAGTCAGTTGCATTTAAATCAATTATAGATCATTGTAATTATAGATCAATGCCACAATAAAGTTGTTGAAACTGCGATATATCACAAAGATTTATTGCTTCGTCTCCTTGGAGCATTGCACAATCACTGAAGTTCAGGAACACAATGGTAAAATCTGATCATTTCTTCGGCTATCCCGATTATTTCAAATTGAGGCAAATTCTGACTAATTAGTTCGGGTACCCAAAGTGGTACTCGCCAATTAATTAGCCGGCATAAGAACCGACTGATAACTATCCCGACTGATATTAAGTACTGTTCCCAACTTTAACCCCCTAACTTTTGCTGTATCACTCGCCACATATTAATGGCTTGGTTGTTAGAATTTCTAATCTATCATTGTCAAAGTAGATATAACGTAATTCTTGCAAATTTCATCTTCCTACATCACTCGGCACAAATGTAAATAAATTTTACAATACACCATCGTTATGAATTTCGGAAGCAAAGTTAGTTCCATGATACACTTTTTAAGAGACTTTCACTAATTTAACGTGTGTATGAAGTTTTTCTTTGGTCATTTTAAACGTTAAAATAGCTATGAAATAATACATTAAATAATTTTTTCGTATTAATATAAAATTACTAATACTACTATAACATAAATTACTAAAATAAAATATAAAAACGTAACTTGCAGAAAATACTCATTAAAATATCTATCCATTAATTTACAAATAAGCAACTTAAAAATCACAATTTTCGTAACAGAAAATTCTCACCCGGAACAAACAAGAAACTAGCAGAAGGTTCACAATTCACCGAACAGATTCTCGATCCCAGACGTCCGATAAAATCCCGCAAATATTTTCATGTTCTCCCCGCGTCATGTCAGGGAGATTTTATCGGCCTCCGAAGAATCACATTTCCCAGCTGTGAAGCGTGCATCGAACGAGCTGCCCGCTATATTACAGAACCCGAAAGGAGCAAAGAACTTACCCTTGCTCCATATTTGCATCGAGTTTATCCCACAAAGCAGGAAATTCAAGATCTCGCGCCATGGCTATGTATAATTTACGTCGTTGAAGGAGCAGTGAAAAATCGTGAGTTCACTTTGCCGGCCTTAATAAACTTTTTACGAGCGTTAACGCCAACTGGAAACTATCTATCGGTCAGACGAAGATGACGCGTTGAACCTCGTTTCCACGGCCACGTTTGTTTGAATTTGAGCTAAGAGCACTGTTTGCCAAGAGGATTCATGAAATTCGCGCACGTGCCCGTGTTTCTTGTATACTTAACCGCTTTGCCCGCACAAAGCCTCCTAGACGATGTGTTTCGTTCTCTGTGAATGAAAATTACAACATAGCGGAACTTTCCATCAACGTAAGTAGATTTCTGAAGCATATACTGGACATTAATTATGCATGTTCGTAACCTTTGTTTCGGGGATGTTTCGGGAAATTCTAAAAAGAGAATAAAGTTTTGGAAATATTATCTTCGATTCGAGGTCATCGTATGGAAATAAGTTTCGTTTATCTATTAAAGAGATTGAAATTATAATTATTATACTTTCCCAAAAAGCAAAAGCAAAAAGACATTTCACATTAAGAATTTTGAATATCTTTCAAGAGATTAAAAGGAGAAGAAAGATACGAACGTTAAGCTATAATCATTCGATTACGATAAACTACGAGTTGCACGAGATTTCCAGAATTTATCATTGTCCGGAGATAATATAGCAAATACACATGTCCCGTGATCATCCCGTTAATGGCAACCACACACTACCGGCACGGTCACTGTTTTATCGTTATTATCAAATTACAGCACGTCGTATGTAGTTTACGATAGGGGAATAACGTGTACATGAAACCATCACATTATAGCTCTTGTCTCTACTAGAAAACCGAAATTTGAAACGCCATTATATCTCAGTGCCACGATATTTTCTTGGCGGTGCTTGAAACATTTTCCATAAAATAACGCCATAAAAAGAGAAATAATCGTAAACACAGATCTTTGGCGAATAACTCTGTATACGAAAGAAAATTTGATCTTTTTCCATTTTATCTAGCAACTCGGCTATTTTCGCCATTTGCGAAGACAATAAATTTACATGAAACAACGATTGTCCGAATCACTTGCGAAACTAGCGCCAGTATGCACGCTACTACATAGCCAAACGGCATACGAAGAAGTCGAAAGAATATGTAGCCCGTTTTCTATGTGCATTTCATTCGCAAGATAGGGTCGATTCGGAATTGATGATATGGTCTCAAGGGATCATATTGCTTATAATCATTAGAAATGAATAATTGTGCCTAGAATAGGAAGATGAAACCAGAACGTTATTATATAATTTAGTTTTCGAATTATAGTTCCGTATATGCATTGATGAAAACACGAACTTGTTATTAGAATTCTTCTTCGTGCAATTGTCGTAAAATTAAGGTAACGATATTTTACGGAATAAGAAATACGTAATGAAGAAGTGTCTCGGTGTTGCGTTGAATATTTTATACGACGGTGAATTCTCCGAGGATTCTTCTTGAAGGAAAGACAAATGTTGAGACGAAAACATCATCCAACTTTAAAATGTACTTCGGAACTGGTTGGAAAACCGAGACATTTCGTTTGATGTTAACGCGAAAATTGAAATATTTCTTGATTATAATGAACTTGATTTATAGGAAAGGATCGTAGGAAAGAAAAGAGATAGCGAAAACGGGAGAAATCTTTGCAATTTGCAAATTAAAGTTCTTAAAATAGTTTCGTATTTCTTTCATCGAAGATATAGTAGCAGAGTCGCTTGTACAACAGTCGATTCGGTAATTACTTGTGACAAATTAAAAATAAATTCGTATAACTACTTCCTTGTACACATTATCAAATATTTCGTAATTATGTACATTTTCAAATTTGTTTCGATCTTTATCGATATAATCATGATAGCCGTCTCGTAACGCTACTAATGCAATTTCAAAATGTTTCAATTTCTAAAAATGCTCGAGTATTTTCTTGAACTACTGTGTTTGTTTTTAATCATACATACCGATACATGAATCAAGTGGTTTTATTTTATCTATCGCATAATCGAGTCCGAGATCGATTCAACAGTGATGGCAGCCGTACAGTTCGTTCAGGAAACGGTGGAAAAAAGAAGCGGGGTCGGGACGGCGCGACATCGTGAACCACATGAAAACTGGTGTCGTAATATTCAAGCAATTCGATACACATCGATAGCATTTAACCGAACTCTTCGATTTCCTGCGGCGAAGGAAATGGAAAAGTCGTCGGTGCTGTACAATTTATTCCATCAAAACCAACCACCGTGCCACCCGCAAAATCCCCTCAACCCTTCCAATCTCCACATTTTTCGAGGTCTTTTACCATTTTTTCACCGACGTCACCGCCGATTGCCATCCAACTCGTACAATCGTTGCGTAAGACTGCACGCGAATTAACCGATCAATTCCCGCGAAATCGTCGAGATACGTGAAATTAGTTTATCGTCAGGTAACGTCTGTTCCTCGCGAAATAATTATTCTCGAATGACCATTGTAACGTACACGATGTATGAAGAAGCTTAACAGAAGGATTAATGGGGATGGGTCTCTACATAATAATGGCCTTTACAATGCTGTAGAATGGTGGTTTTCGGACAATTCCTACGTCTACCGAGTTTCCATCTTTGACCATACCATTTTCCTCAATTATTCATGGATTTTCCGAGATTCAGGACCTTGATACACGGATTTAGGAATTTCGAAATTATTGATGATTTGATCAAGCATTCCATTCTGCGACAATTTCGATAGACCTTCTGGCGTTGTTTTAAGGGTGAGTAGATGTACGAGATATACGTGAGTATATTTTCAAAAGAATAAAATTTCTTTCTCTTTGAATTAGTAGATATTCGTATCATATTGTATAATTAAATTACTACGTATTTAAATCGAGCCGCTTTTGTAGGAAAAAGAACATATAGGATAAAATAATATCTTGAGCAAATTGCATAAAAAATTGTAGTATGAATTAACGCTAATAATGAAACGCTCGTGATGAAATTTTTATATTTACAATATAAGGCTTTTAAATAGCTTTATAAGGTGTGCGACTTTTAAATAGCTGCCATTTCATCAAATGATTAAATATTGAAATTCGCAAATGTTCGATAATCAATCTTTGCATTGGATATGAACTTCTGTCTCGTACAACACTTTTTAATTGTATGAATAATATGAATCAAGGTTGCCAAAGATACTCACGGATTCTAATAACTTTTTCGAAAATTGAAAGAGCAGACTTTTTAGAATTTCTCAATCTATAGGCCGGAAGCAGCGGAAGTCTTAAACCTATCAAGATCTTATACTTCATCGATCGACCTACTTTTACACGTCCGGTACTCACAGTCGGAGAATTTGCTTCGGAGCGTTGTATAAATTCGCCTAAAGCATAAATCGTGCCGTGCAAACAAGACTATACAAAGTCATAAGTCGCGGAACATTTGTACTTCCACGGATATACCTACATATCTAAGGATTTCTTTGATACTTTAAACAAAGGAAAACTGATATCCGAAAATTCTAAGACGTGTCCCGTGCCTATGAATCGTTTGACAAATGACATAGGTGACTTCAAATGGCATTCGAATCACTCTAAATTGATACAAAAATATCTCAACTAATCGCGAATGATTTTTAAATATCACACAAAACTACTGAAACATGTCACTAAACAAGATCATTAATTAATTAATCTTTAACCTGATCTCTATCAATATCTTCGTAAACGCAACATAATCGGAACGCAATTAGGTACAGGAAACGCATAGAAAAATCAGTAAAAAAGCAGGCCAAATGAAAAATGAGAAGAGTAAAACATTCAACGATATGAGATTTATTTTCTCCATATCTTCGAAAGTAAAAAAGCAGTTCTATTATAGAAGCCGACGGCTTCCGCGTAAACATCCTACGCGTCCATTTACCTTAACAAATCACGATCTACAAAACCATTCTTACTCGGTTCTACCGATCGATCATTGATTCGCGCAGCAGCAAGGGAAAAGCCTTCCATTCTTTATTCGAATTAAATGTACGCTTCGACGGACGAACGTGGACATTTCAGGGATTCGAGGGAAAAAATACATCACCAGAAAGAATCGGCAGACGTGGCAGTAATGGCTCGTGTTCTTTTCGTTGTTCGTTAAACGGCTTGCGATGCGTCGTATAAAAGGTTCCCCGGTGTGCCTGCCCGGCGAAAACCGACACAGTCGTCGCTTAACTAATGAATGTAAACGTAGTAACGGACAAAACAGACGGCGTTTCCGTCGGTGTAATTTCAATTTCTGCCCAGGACACAGAAAATATAAGGTTTTGGCACTGGAAATTTCACCGCCACGAGGAAAACCTCCGTGAGAATCGACGATCGTTTTCGAGTTTTACACGGCCAGATGGTGCGTTAATGAGTTGCACGAAGCGGAGGATATTCTTTACCACAAGAAATTTTACATGGACAATGCCCTTTTCGCTGTGTAACTTTGTTACGTTGTTTACTGAGCGCCGGTAATTACATTAAAATCCTGAAACTAAAAGGTCGTTATGCTTCCCTCGAAATGTTCTTTTAATCTTAAAATTGTGTCTTTCTTTTTATTTTCTGCTTATAAAATATGAAAGCTTTTGTAACAAATATTCTTTTATTATCTAGATCCTCGAAATTCTTTAAATCGTTGTTGAAAGCATTTGAATGCCGACAGATGTTGGAAGAAAGGGGATAACATTTGAATAAAAATGTCAAATGGATATATGTAACGATAAATTTTGTGATATTTACTGCGTTATACGTTATAGTGCTGGATAGCAAACCAATAATTTAGCTGCCATCTATTACGAATATATATAAAGGGAAATATTTGGAATACATATCTTATAACATACAGTTGGAAACAAATTTCAAATCGCAAATTACAATGTCGCTTAAACTTGGATTTATTCTGATATAATATTGACGAAGGTCTTAATGAATTCCACTTCACTACAGTACTTAACTTCATAATAATTCTATCAATAACTTCATATATTATATAAGCAGTCTGATAAACATTTTGTTCAATATTCGATTAATTATTCCACTTGGCGTATTCATTACATTCTGAATACCTCTTCGTATTTGCTATTTCCTTTCGTTAACAAATTAACCAATGTTTTCCACCTCTTTCTAAGATGAAAAATATTCAAATATTAATATTATCAGATATAAAATATTTATCCCTAGAACGACACACGCGTTCTATCCTTCTCTTTCCTACCTTCTTCTCTTCCACCTGAATATTACAACCCGAAATTAAAAACACGAAATTAAAAACACAAATCCAGTGTCACTTTAAACACCAAACATAGACCACATAATATTACACGTATGACTACAAACCGTTTCAAAGATCCATCAGGGCGAAACGCTGCAGTCACCGTGATCGAATATCCCGAGAGCGGAAAGTTGATCGGATTACCCGAACCAATGCACCGAAAAGCTTCGAATCTTTTAATTAACTCGCCGATTACCTATCGCTCGAGTATCGCGCATAATATAGCAATGGCCGAGAGGAAAGTTCGCTCGAAGAACACGTTGAATATCGAAGTTGAGGATGTGGGGGTTGGGAGCAGATCGTTAAGAAGCACGAGACAGAATAAATAAAGACGTTAAGACAGTGGGAAACGAAGAATCGAAAGGGAAAATGTCAGCTGGTACCGTAACGATCGGTCCAGCTTCGACTAATTAATTTTTTTCCCCGTTTCAATATGACAGAAGGGGTTAGTGAAGGTAAAGAGACCGATGGTCGGAGTGGATACTCGAGAAACGCAGTTCTTCGACGCTTCGACACCATCCACGAACCATTATCTTTTCTGAATATAATTTATCATCCATTTGAAGATACGCCGTCCATGAAAACTCGTTTACCAACGTCGTTTTAATGGGAGAGGAAAGAGGAAGGATAAAGGAAGCTGTCGAAACGTTAGCTGCGCTACGGTATGAGAGAGGATCGAGGTCTGAGACAGATGTCCCGTTAACGAAGTAACGAGCTACGGGAATAGAGCTGGGTAAATATTTATGCTGGATAAAAGGAATCGAACGGCTTAACGAACCAGCCTGGTCACCGAGAAAAATCCCTTGTGTCTCGCTAGAAAGTCAGAGTTAAACAATGGTCCTTAACGAGAGCTGATTTTTGTACGACTCCGGGATATAGTAAGCTACGGGTAAAACGTACAAGAAATTACAAATAGAATTATTTAGTAGTTACTCGCCAATTAACTTCGTATCGCTGATATTTGCGCTTTTACATTATTGTGCACCTTATTATTTATTAACTTGGAGTTCCGGCTTTTATGAAAGTATTATACTGTGATATTTTCAAAGACCAGAGTGAATCAATTTGTCTTTATTAATAACTACTTTCGTGTTTGAAGGAAACGTAGCTATTAGATGAAAATATAACGAGATCTTTTATAGCGATATAATTGAAAATATGAAGTTTATTGAAAAATAATAACTAGCAAAGTGTAACGTACTTACATAAATGCAAAGTTTAATTTATGAAGTAGAAAGATGCAACGAAGCTCATAAATGTAAAGTACAATTTACAAAGGATTTATTCAATGAGATGAGAAAAAGAATAAATAATCCATGTCAGAATAATTTCGGTTTACGATGAAGCGATTTGGAAATTTCTCGAAAGTTCCCCAACTGCATTAGCGCCGTAATAGCAAAGTTACACACTGATAAATTATACGATGATACACACTTTACATCACTTCATTACGTTAAACACTTGCCACTAGCCTGGTCTACTTGGCCTCTAAGCTGTGTGTGATATTATAGGGTGTCGAAGCTCCCAACCCCTCGATACGGTAATCGATCGATCGGCTCTGATCTGTACTGTTACACCTAAGAAAGAGGAGACGACGCTGCTACAAAAAATCCGAGACGAAAGTAGAGTGGGCGTCAGAGCCACGAGAGTGGAGGAAGGAATCGATACGAAGTTACGGTCACCCAGAATCTATTTAAAAGTCAACCGTAGGAAAGCTAGATAAACAAGCAATCTGAATATAAAATAGAATTTCCACAGAGCCGCTCAATGGTCGCTTCACCTCTCTTAATCTCGTACTATTTCTTCCAACTCCTAGAATCTTCGTGGAAACTGGAAATAGCAAACGATTATACTTCACACGATTAATTCAGTCGATTCGTCGAACTGTGCTCTGGAAAAATTTTCAAATTTTCTTCGCTTTACTTATTTAAGTTTGGAATTGGAAAAGTACCAGTAAAGTTACTAAGTACATTTAATATTCGGAAAAGTAAAAGTTAAGACAGTCAAATGGTAACTGGAGAAATTCAAGACTAGTAATTTTTCATTAGGAAATGAATGAACAGCAAGAACGGAAGATGACATAGACATAGTGTTTCACGAAACGTTACTGAAACTAATCCGCGAGAAACAGCAAGAGAAATAACGTTTCAAATGAAACTATGCAATTCTACAATTATTCGTCACATGACTGGAATTAGGGTAAAGAAAGGAGACAAGTGAGTTCTGCCTGAGTTCAGGAATGTAGATGAAGTTTGGACGAATGACCATTTCTTGTTTATTTCGAGCAAATAAAGAAGATATCATTTGGACTTCAAAATTTCACGACGATGAGATGTCACGATATTGGTTTTTCGGGATCAATCGTGTAGCTGTTGCATTTGCACTTTATGTCAACGTTCCGTAGACATTGCAGGGCAGACCTGAAACTGAAGCTTTCAGGCTTGGCTTACAGGCACGTTGTCTTTGTGTATACTTCGCACTTGCACTTTGCACTTTGCGTCGACGTTTCGTATACACGAAGAAAACATGCCTGAAAGCCAAGCCTGAAAGCTTCAGTTTAAGGTCTGCCCTGCAATGTCTACGAAACGTTGGCACAAAGTGTAAGTGCAAGGTGCAAGTGCCAAGTGCAAGTGCAAAGTGCGAGTACGAAATATAAATGCAATAGTTACACGATTGCTCTCGAAAAATCAATATCATAACAAAACGTCATTTGTGACGAAATCATCAGTTTTCTCTGCACTTTAATTGCTGGAGCTAACTAACATGGCTTCTAAACATGTTTTGGAGACAATGCTCTCCATAAATCTCAACGAACATAACGCAAAATAATAAACAATGTAACAAAATAATTCAGCAGTCTGTAAAAAAATTAATTCTCCTTCTTTCCACGAGAGCATCAGATCCTGTTTGTCTCCTGTTTGTGGTTAATTAGTAATCACGCATCGCTGAAAGCAACATAAACGCGTTTGAGTGTCGTCCTGCACAGCTGCGAGCGATCTTATTGCACGCTCAAGGAAGATTATGCTTCCCATTTATAATGAGCAAGTAGCATGAATCCTGCGTCCTGTCTTACTATGTCTTTTGTATCCTTTGTACGTTCCTCTTTCTTGTCGGTTCGCATCGTATTATTACACATAAAACCTCATATCACTTGCATACGCACGAGACACAAGAACGAGGCTTCGGAACGTGATCCGCTCTTTATGCGATCGCGACAATGGAAATAATTTGATTGGTCGTCGTGAAATTTTCCAGACATTTTACAAGAAGAAATTAAGGCGCTTAACCTGGGTAGTATACTGATATAGACTTCAACGTTTCTATTAATTTAATTTATCACTGTTCCATCTTAAAATGAATTTTCTTTTCCAGGAAATCTATTTTAAAATTTCAGTATTTTTATCCCGTACAATGTTTTAAAGTTAGATAAGAATATCGAAGAGACTTTAATTGCTGGTATATCTCCTGATCTGTTTGAATATTATAGACTAGTCAACGAGAAGAATCGATCGATTGAGAAGAAGTTTCCAAGACAGACTATAGGCAATTGACAATCAACTTTCGTCTTCTAAGGTCGACTCAACTCCATCGCTCAAGCTGGAATTTACACAAGTCTGATTGCGCAAACAGTCAACAACATTTGAGTATTCTTTCGCGTAAGTGTATTTATGACGACAGTGTGTTCTTTGTAAATAGGGGGGCAGGAAATAAGAGGAACTTATCGGTTCTCTTGCCTGTCCATTATTCCTAACCGTCGATCGTCTGACATTGAAGGAACGATAGATGAAGATTCACTTTCTTATGCCCTATAATGATGGAATTAATAATTAACTTCCTTCCCTTTTTTTCCTTTCTGCTCTCTTTTTACTTCTCCCTTTTCTTTTCTCCCTTTTCTCTATTCCTCCCATTACCATCTCATTCAATTTTCACTAGTCCTAAATGATAGACACATACGGATTTAACGCGGTGTTTAAAATAGTTAATTAATAAAATAGAAAAGAATTTGTGTCCTTCTCCAAACTTTTAAAAATCGACCAACCTTTTTAAGAAGATCATAAAACTGCAGATTTTTATGCATTTATCTATAGAAAATTAGAACGTGCAAGAATGCATAAAAATGGATTACGTATATGTTATAATATTTATGACACAATTGAAATTAATTAATTAAATTAATAATTCGTTCATTTTTTATTCCTTCCTAAAGTACTTCCAAGCAAAAATTTTACTTTTCTTTTTATCGCTTTTATCGTTATCTTAGAAGATAAGACGCTGTATAACGCGACGAGTGAAATATGAACTGTTAATACGTCGCACATCTCGTTAAACGTAAATGAAAAGATTGAACGGCAAGAGTTACGCGAACAGCGCAAACTTAGTCGACATCCTTTAAATGCAAATCATCGCGCGATAGCCCTCATTCATCGTCTTATTATCATCATTTCGTAACTCCCGTGCTCTCCAAAGGATAAGGTGGCCGCGAATATCATAAAAATTGCATCTCGTTCCCGCGTCGTCATCTCTTAAGATTTAGGAAGCCATTCAGAGGATAAGGTGGAGAAATCGTGTTAAGTACATATCGAGATAACGATCGATACACGCCACGCTATCGCCTCAGGAGGACACCAAAGCACATGGACTTAATTTTCTTCATAATATACATGGTGGCAATAGAAATCTATCTACTTTTTGCGAAAGTCATGATACTCGTCGAACTGAATGACAAATATACATATGCGAAGAATATTATACGTCACATTTTCTATTTTTTACATTTTTTAGCATATCAATTTCTATAGTAGCCAAAATTAGATAGAAAATTTTATTCGTAAAAGTTTTGATAAGAAACTATCTTACTGATATTTCTTGAAAGGATGAAAGTAGCATTACCACGAGATAGTATCCGCGATACTATAAACTTTTATGTGAAACATGTTTATTATAGCAATATTCGAATATTATAAAATTTTAATTATAGCAAGGGTATCCCACGTGATAAAAAAAGAATCATAAATTTTTATCTCTCCTTTCTCAACACCCAGTATATCCTCCATGTAACTAGCCACCCATGAAACATAGCAATGTTTAAACACAACGATTCCATAAAATCATGCGTTAAAATCTATCGGGCGGTAAACTGGCACAATCACCGAAACAAAGCCCTCGTTAATCGTCAATGGTTCAGTGACGAAACCACGAAGGTCAGGATCGATCGATCGATTTCATGATGAAATCGCGAGGCTTCATCGCGTCCGTGTAGAGCGAATTTGCCGCGCGAAATATTTCACGAACACGGTATAAATTTCAACGGGAAAAATGAAAAGACAGTTGCGTGTAACAGGTTATGTAAATGGTATCAACATGTGGAGTCGCTCAAGAATATGAACAAGCTCGTCGAACTAGTATCTACTACACGTTTTTAATTGATTGATTCTGTAACACCGTGATAATAATTTCCAACGGTTGTTTAAAAACGTAACCTAACAGCGTACTGATTTGTCGTGTATTTTAATAGGATCCCGTTGAACGAAAAGCGGTCTCTGAAACTCGAAAGCAAGGAGAAACCGATGTTTTTACGGACTGGATAAGATACTCGAAGATCAGGTTTATTACGCCGATAAATGTACTTCGAAAGTAGTTGCTTGCTCGGAGATAGGCAGGAAGTTTAAAGATTGGATCCAGTTCAAGAATTAGCGATACGAAACACTACCGACAACGGGGTGAAACTTCGTTTCGTCTAAAGTGTAAATTAGGAGATTTGGAAAGCGAAGTGATTAACTCTTGGCCGCTAACCGAGTCAGTTCAATTTTGTGCGAATGCAGACTTTGAGATGGAGAATAGTTTTGAAGACTCGAGCTTTCTGGTTACGATTTCAGGCACTGAATTACGAATGATTGACTTTTCACGCCTTCCTGAACTTTTACAGTTACAGATTCGTCTGTGAAATGTTGGATCGATACTGAAAAATTTGACAAAAATATACCCTTCGTTTCTCAACCATTAGACACATTTCTAATTTAAAGTGCAAACCAAAATACAAAAATAAAAGAATAAATAAATGTGAAATAGGAAACTCACACTTGAGTAACACGTTCAACAGCAACTATTATATTCTAACAAGTGCTGTATTATTACAATATTACTCGATACACTGTCTTAATTCCGGCAATCTTAAACGTTCAATTCATTTGACATCCTACTCATTATCAACCACGTACACAACGACATTCCTCAAATTTATTAGACGATAGTGAGGTTGCTGCACGTAGACCGTCACCGTAATTGGTCGACCAATAATGAGCGTCTGCATCGCATAACGTAAATGGCATTTCTCATTCACCTGTGAAATGAAGGAATTGCGGAGAACGACACAGAGATGTAGGCGGATATATAATATCTCTCAAAAGTATCTTCGACAGGATATAATTTAACTAGAAAATTAAAGATGATATTGGTATTCTTAGTTATTTCCTTGCTATTAACTCATCCATTTTAATAAAATTTATCTACGCATTTCAAATTAACGTGTTAAGTATTTACGAAATGCAGCGTCTCTCTTTGCACTTTTCTCGCACGAAGACCAACGTAATTAACATTTGCTTGTATAAATAAAAATACTTTTACGAAACAGTAATCGCTATAGCTCCGAGTGTTTGGAACAGGAGCAAGTTAATACGAAACGCGTAGTGTTCTGTTTCAGAACGATCAATTGGTTATTGCAGTCGGTTACTTGAAACTTGCCATGCTCCACGTGAAACTCGCCCATCGAGTTTTACACGAAATGGGGAAAAAGTTCGATTATCGTCGAACGAAAATTTCCGCGTTGGTTTTTCGACGAGTTATTTCAACAGATCGATACGACAGAAATACGTAGACGAGCGCGATTGTAACGGCTGAAAAATTAGAATTGTATCGTTCAACTGTGTAAAAAGATGATTAACGTTAAAAATAAAAAATATCATTTAATATGATGTTAAATTTAAAAACTTCCACCGCACCTACCTCTTTAACCGCGTCCGAAACCCTAAATTCTGCTTGATCAATTACATAACAATCCCGCCACGCAAGTTGCAGCATTCAAAGCAAAGAAACAATCCCAAACAACCAGGCAAACTTCCCTTGTATCCGTCAAAACGACCACAACAAAACACACGCGTGACTCTTAGGTGGCCACAGAATAAATGGTAGTTTCCTTTGCCCGTTCGTTAGCCAAGTTTCTTGGAGCATAAAATTCTCTGTGGAACCCATGCAAATAAACACGTGAACTCGGTTAGACAAGCAAGTCGTTTTCGACGTGTCTCGTTCGATGACCATAATCGGAAACGATAGGAACAGAAGCGAATATGGAAGCGAATACAACAACGATGTCTACGTATCTACGTGCTCATGGCAACAACAAGATGACATCGACAACGACGACAACGGCGACGACAACGACGAGGACGATGATGCAGCAGAGGAAGAATGCTCGGAGGGTGTTGTACCCGGCGAAGGGAGCACGAGGATGGGCCACGCTACGTCACCAAAGGGGCGCGTATCGACCGACTCGTACTGTCAGCCCCTCTGCCACCCTCTGTCTGTCCCACCGTTCATACGTACCAACAGTACGGACACACAGTAGCGATACTATTACAGGCCACCCACCCCTTTGCTCATCCTTCCTATTCGCGTCTTTCTTTCTCTTGTTTATCCCGTTCTATCTCCGATTTTCTCTTTTCCTTCCTGACTCTATCATTGTATGTACGCTTACTCTTCTTTCTTTCACTCTCGCTTTCACCTCCATTTTTCTGTCCCTTACTATTTCATGCTCTATTTTTCGTCCTTATTCATTTGTTTTTCTGTCTCGTTCTACTCTTCTCTTTTCTTTCCTCTTTTTTAATCAGTCCTCCTTTTGATGCTTTATCTTTCTCCTCTGATCTCATCTGCTCTCTAGCTTTCATTTTCCAGTTAGTTTCCTGTGTTTCCTTTTTCATACTCCTTTCTACGTGCTCTCTTTTTCAACTGTAACATTCTTGCCTCTTTATCGTTTGTGTTCGCCCTTGTCTCGCGTTTTATATTTAAGATATTTAATAATCGCGATGTATTCCAGCTTTCTCGTTCAGATATTCGATGTACTTTCTCTGTGTCATTTGAAACGGCTGCGAGACTCGTATGATACGTAGAAGAGAAAATATTGTTGATTATAGTTGATACAAAAGAGAGAAGAAAATTATATTTAATGAATAAAGTCTCGAATAAATTATATCTTTCAAAGGCTCCTTTGAATATTTTGGAATATTTGCTTGATTTTATATGAAAAAGGGGTTACGTAATAAATAACGCTACAATATTTGAAACCAACTGGGAAATATGATTTTCGAGGTATCGCGTTGCTCATTAACGAAACGGTCACAGCAAGCACAAAACGAATAAACTATTTCAATATTGTTCACATTGACAAAATGAAATTTACTGCGACAGGCGAACATTTTCAAACCTAATCCTCGTGACAATTCGATACGTTGCAATTAAAAGAACTGTCTTGTACACTGGTTTGCTTTTTGCGAATAAAGCGATTTCGCTAAAATTTATCTTTTCGTTATGTACATTTTTCATCATTATATCATTCTTGCTTAAAAAATTTTTTAACTTATAAGAAGATAACCATCTATTTTTTCAATGTTATACATACGCTTTAAAAAAAAAAAAAAAAAAAACAATTTCAACTCTCAAAACATGAAAATACGTATTCAATTCTCCTTTCTCTTACTCGACATTCTCGCATCACAATCTTCTTTCAATTTCCCTCATATATTCCTCTCTCACGCTTTTATTTCCCATTATCCTATCCTCTCCGTTCTTCCTTCTTTTAACTCCATCCTCCGCAACATCGCTGAAACCGCACGAGGGTTCAATCGGAACATCTCGTCGTGCATCGATACTCGCTACCAACGCAAGTGCAAATGACCCACGAACCACCCCTTTTACGCTGCGAGTCCACTGTTGATCCAAATCCGGCCTCTCGGCTCGGGAAACAGAGACAGTGGTTTCCGGCCACAAGGCCTGGCCGTCGCGTCGTTGTCGGAAATTTGGCGCAGAATGCGCCGCCGCACGCACCGCCACGCGTTTCCGCTCAGACCTCGTCCCGTCGTTGCGTCGCGTTGCCGTCTGTTTGCCCGCGCTAATAACTGGCGAACGAGCTCCATCGACGGAGAGAACTGTGAAACTTTCTCGCGGAGAACTCCCACGGGAACCAGTCGACAAGGCATACGCCAAGCTGCCGGTAATTTGTAGTGAAATAAGTTAGGAATAAATACCGACTTTCGACTTCTCTCTTCGAAAGGGACGCGGGAATTTTTCAGTATAAAGAGTAAAAGTGGATTTTATACTTTATAGAGGGTTGATGGTGGACGTAAAACTTCACGGGGGCGCGATGAATCCTCGCGCAAATTGGACACAAGATTTAAGACGCCGGATAAAGGAGGATGAGAAGAAAAATACATATCAGATTATTCGAAAAGTTTGTAATGAAGTAACATTTGTATGTAAGTGAATCGGATGTGAAGAAAATGTATTTTTATAGAATTCACGTTTTATTGAATAATATATATACATTTCTTATTAATGATATTTCTTTTGACCAGTTCTCCGTTCAAATTTAGCAGAGAGAAGAAAGATCGTTTTTATAACTGAATAAAAGTTCGAGTGTAAGAAGCAAAGAGGACGTTTGGGGATTTTTATCGCGAAAGTAGTAACGCGTAGAATTTTGAAGTCTCTCAAGCGTATATACCTCGTGCTTGAAAGACATTCGAAGAAAAAAAGAGTTGGTCAATATTTTCCTGATCGCGTTAAAATGATTTCAGGAGAGTCTACGATTTTCCGTACACCGTATAGTCCCGTGTCTATTGTTCTGGATGTCGTAAACTTCTACGAAGAGTATTTCGTAAAAAATCTATCGATTCGTCCTCTACCTAATGCGAATGTATTTCTTTTCTCAAAATAAATAGAACGAAGTAACTTGTTTACAGATTTACAATCTTCTTCTCTTGTCTACCAATTTGTCGATTGACATTTATATAACGCTACTATTACTGTTCTTCTATTGCTACAAAATTTCCTAACTTCCTGTTTTCAGCATAAAAATTCACGGACCGTAATAGGATTAAATAATGGTCTGACAAGAACTGAACAGATTTACGAGAAAAATATGACAAACCTCGGGCCTATAAGCTCTGTGTTCTGACGTAAAAAGCATATATACAATTCATGGAGCAATAATCGATCAACGAAGAATATATCTATAATTCTTCGACCTTCGCCAAATATCACGGACGACTAATAAAACACGAAACTATTCCATACACTCCAAACTACCATACTTTTCCGCAAATATATTTCTTTACCAGTTGACTTAAAGCAGATTGAATTTGAAGAAGTATTCTAGCTTAAAGAAAACATTACGGAACTTTGATGTAACGATTCTTCATCGAAAAATGGGGAATATACTTGTTCCTAGATGGAGGCTGATAACGGACTACCACTTATTGGTATAAGCGGAGCCGTTCAATGCCTCTTAGAGCATGGCAGCGTAAAGGGGAATCGTATTTCTCCTCGCCCTTTGAAGAGCGAAGTATTAAAAGCCGACGGTGCATCGAGAGGGCTCGTGGCAAAATGCATGCACTACCAACAGCAAAGTAAATCCCGGCTGTCCCGGGAAAACTTGTAAGGAAAACATTGGCACGTTCGTGTGCCGGAAAAATATCCGATCCGGAAAAGCATTCGCGGAGAGATGCTTTTAGAAGACGACTCTGGCAGCGAAAAATAATCCTATGGAGGTGGATAATTTAACGGCGTAACGATCTAGTTATTTTTCAGCTGGAACGGAAGTTCGTTTTACACTCTACATAAAACGGTTTTAGACTAAAGTTTGATGATGTAATTTTCCAAAGTGTTCCCTTTTAGCATTGATCGTTGAACGCTGCGAGTTCCAGCATAGCTCACTTCGCTTTTTTGAACTTTGCAGTTTTGTACACGAGCATTCGCTTAAGTTCACTTGGTTAATTCGTTAGTGGATTATGGAAATATTTGTCTATAAAGCAAATGGGAGTAGAATTGTTTTTTATAGTTTTGTAAAATTGGATAAGACGTGAAAAAAGATTTTATTGTGCCAACCAAGCGATAAATGGCTCTGATAAAGATTGATTTTAAAACATTAAGTTTAAGAATGTGCACGTAAATGAATTTAGGAATTTAATTGAAAAGGGAACGATAAAGGATTTAAACGATGATAAGGTTTAAATGATGTGCAAATGAGTCCCTTTTTTTCCTTTCTCTGTTTCTTCAGTCACGGGTACCGTAGAATGAAGGCACTGACGCAATATTAAACAAGAAAGGAGTGTACTATTCAGCAAATATTATTTCTTCCTGGAAAGAAGTGTCGATTCTCCACAGATTTACCCACAGCGCGTAGAAGTGGACAATGCCACGTAAGACTTCACTCCTACGTTGACAATAGTATTGTAGCCTCCAGAGCAAGTCTAAAGAAGCTTTTGTACTCCTGTAGACTAATGCTGTTCACAGGTGATACCTTTACACGACTCTGCCTCTTTCTTTTCTGCCAGTCTATAAAACACATTCCTCTGGAACAGAATTTTACGATACGGCTGCTCGACCAACTTATTTCTCGAAACGGGTTGATTAAAATTAGTATTCGATTGGATAATCTTAACGTAAAAACTATTTTACATGCATCTAATGTTTCATTATAATTTACGTAAATCCGATAAAGTGCGATTCCCGCGGTCGTTCGAATCCACGAAATCCACTGAAAATGAATAATATTCGCTAAACGAGATGGTTAACCGCGACAACGTGATCAGCACCGCTTCCATATGCTGCATAATTACAACTCTTACGAGGCAGATAAATTACAGTTATTAATAACAGTCCGACCAACCGTCCGAGTCACTTTCTAGATAGGAAGGAAGTTCGCCTGCTGATACCAGAACGTTGTAACTCGAAAAACAGATAGCAGATTCGCTGAACTCCCGAGATACTGCAAAACTACTGCTGGGACGGTAAAAGAGAAGGCGATATATGTGGCTATGGGTTTTTCTCAGGTGGAAACGCCAGGTTCGTACACACACGGAACACGTCCGTGGTATCTGGCTCTCCGGTTTCGTTCGCAATACACTGCCATCCTGTAGAGGGTGAGTCGGTCATACTGTAAATTCGTAAGTTTATATCTAGTAAGTCGTGGCTAGAGGGTTGTGAATTTCCTATTTCTCTTCTAATGTAGGCCGTCCGCCTATGTTCCCGATAAATATTCATTTTGCAGGTCTGGGAATACGCGTGCAAGAAGCAATAAAGAAATCGAGAACTCGTAAAAAGGACGTTAGCGTCGTGAAATGATCGTAGAAGCGCACCGCTCGTGCAGTTTCGCGATATCAAGTAGCGACGGAATGTATGAAGTTTTCTAGCGAGTGGAAACGGGTTATTTCGCGGCAAAGTATCGATATCGGATGAATTAGAGGTGCCCGAACCAAGTGATACGAACGAAGCAATTCGAATAGACCGCCTTGAGATTCTATCGCGTCCATCGTTTATACGCGGCACGAAATGGTGAGCGCGAAATGGTGAGCGCGAAATGGCGGGCGACCGTTCGCGCGACAGACGACTAATATGGCTTTTACTAGCCGGTTAAACGGGCTAGGAAATTCGTCGGTGATGCATATCGCCCGGTGCAATTGCGTCGTTCGAGCGTATGCTTCGTTGTAGTTTATGTTGTTGAAGCCGGGATGGGAAACGGCCGGAGATAAACCGCTCGAAACAATTACGAAACTGGGTTTCTGGACAATACGGGAATCAAATGTGTGAGACGAGGCGAAGTCTGCTTGAAAAATGTTTCAAGCGTGAATATTGAAATTATTGTTATGCCTTACATCAAATAGTGTACATATGTTAATTATGATTCATTTTGGTTCAGAACTATTCAAAGCTATTCTACTGGAAACAATTGCTGCATGGTATATTCACAAATGCAATAGACACAAGAAAAAAGAAAGTGAAGGAAGTGGTAAAGAAGATGAAAACGGAAAAAGGAGGAAAGGGAGAGGAAAATAGAGTACCTTGGTCTCGAGACAATAGAACCGGCCAAACGTGAAATGAAAATATAAAGTAACAAGGTAACTAAATCATATGCCTAATTATATTTAATTTTTCACTACCTTGGAACAGTTATTTTATTTCAAACAGTCTGTCATATCCAAACAAAAATAACGAGAATAAAAATATTGGTCTGTTAATATTTTGTTAATTTTATCAAACGAATCTTCTTCGCTCCCAAAAATATGAAACATTTTTTAAATAAACAGTCGTCTTCTTCTTCCGAGTAGCATGAAACAAAATACTGGGGAGTACAGTGGCAAGAAATTGTAGATACCAAGAAAAGATTGAGCTTGGAAAGAAAATATAAAACATAGCGAGTGGAACATGGTGGCGTGAAAACGCAGCTACGAGAAGAATGTGAGAGAAGGAAATGAAAAGTTAAATGCAGCGAACGAATGATGCAATGTAGGTTGTCGAACATCTCAATTTTTATCAGTGCAGATGGCAGACGTATCGTATCTGGGACATCGGCTTTATCGGACCTTATCAGTATCGGGTAACCTTATTTGCATAGGACAGAGCAGCGTCATTTTTATCTTTTGCCGATCGATCGCGATGGAATGGATTTAATCTTATGGAAATATCGGTACGGAAGGGCAGCGAACTGTGATGAGACAAAGATCTAGATGTTCGTCATTTTTCATTGATACCGACCAACCAGTAAATCTCCGACCATTTTGATTTCCCAATGGGTAGTACTCTAACTGAAACTCTTTGACTGCGACGCTCTCACCCCGGTTCAGTAAATTTCTCTCTCTCTCTCTCTCTCCCGAAATTGTTCTTCATCCATGTGTACCTTCCTTTTCCATCGATATCGGTAAACTCAATGCCCAACCGAACACATTTCTGCTGAACCATAATTTATAAAAAATGGAATTTCGGGGCGATGGAATATTTCCACCCATGTTCCTCCCAAAGGATAACATAAAGAAAAAATTATGGCGCGAAAAATTGGGATGCGATCTCGTAAATCGTCGATATTTCGTTGTAACATATTAAAAGCTTATACCAATAACGTTTAATCCCTTTACAAAATTCAAACGAGCTGCACATATCAGAATATTCTCATTTCCACGAAATGTTTCAAATACTCAAGAGCGAGTGCAGCTATTATTTCGCGGCTATTTCTACAAAATCGCGTTCGAAACTTCCTTGGAATTACGTACAGAGTTGCGCGCATCTGTAGCAAGCGTGCAATACACGATGCCGTGGACAGTTGCTGATTTTATAGAATCTATACGCTTCAGAGTAGTGAGCGTTTACTGACACTTCACAGGAAACGCATCCAACTCGATTTCCGTCGGCCGCATTCGAGTCAGTATATCGACTGTCACGCTGTTTATTTATTAAACCGCGCGCCGACGCGCGACGCGGCGTATTCACTTCGCGAGTTCATTTCGCGGACGCGCGGTCTTGTTCCTCTCTTTCGCTCTCTCTCCCTCTCTTTCCCTATCTCTTTCTGGTTCTCTCCCAGTTTCTGTGATACTCTTTCTCTCCCTTTAGGTATATACCACGCGCTTACATGCAACGAACGAACGTTGGAGGAAGGTTTTAAGAAGACAAGTTCACGTAGCGTAGCTTGACAAGCGTTGTAAGATGCACTCGTTTAACTCTTTATACAAAACGGAAGGAAGAATTAAACAAGCGCGGTTTCTCGAGGATGTGCACCAAGGATAGCGGGCTGTACCAAATTTATAATATGAGCGAAACATCTGGTGTTTTTGAAAAGTCGAATATTTTAACCGTGCACGTTGCTTTACAATCGTTCGGTTTCCAATACGAACTATTTTCAAATCCAAACTTTCTCAGTTTAAAAACTTTTCCAATTAGAATCTTTGTATCTGTTCGGAACGCTAAAATCTGCCGAGTACTTAAAATGTTCACAGAAACGACATTTTCTGTACTTTTCAAAATACAGGGAGAATCATTATACTTGACAAATTGTTAAAATCGGAAGCATCGATAACAATCATGGCATAGCGATGAAACATGTTTTTGGATTTAATCGATTGTCGTGTGAATTAAATGCTATCAATCTGTAAAAAATACACTGAAAGATTTACTTCACAATATCCTCTGTTTCTCAGCCAACATCTCCTAAACAGAACGTGTCATTAACAATCGACTAATTCGACTTAACCTAAGTCTATACTCTGAAACAAATACAAAAGGATCAAACGATGAATAAACTTTCAAAAATAAAATTGCCGAAACGAAATGATCGATGAAACGAGTTGCACAAAGTGCAAAAAAAAAGAGAAAAAATTTAGAGAACACAATTGACATATTTACAGAAAGAGAAAGAAAAATAGAACAATTATGTACGTTCTCAATGAGAAACATATATATATATATGTATATGTTAGAAAAAAGAAAAGAAAAGACGGGAGGAAAACAAATAATTCTTTGTCGACAGAATTGCAACCGGGTTCTCGTGGCTCGCGAGGATCGTAATTATAGGACGCTAATTGGAGACGGCCTGAGAATCTTCATCTTCGTCAACGAAACTTTAACTCCGAACTTTCGTCGTATTCTGACATTTTCCCTTTCTCTCTTTCTCATCCTTTCTCAACATTCTCCAGATGGAACGTCTAAAGCAGAACTTTTTTCGCCCGTAGGCTGATATTCTTTGACGGTCTTTAATTTGAAACGATGCGTGGGCGACCGAGAAATTAACGTGCCGTGTGGCGTAATTAGCTTCATTCGAAAGGCGAGAAACGAGGGAAAAAGTGTCGGATCCCCGTGAACGTTTCGTTTTACGTTTCGTTCCACGTTGCCTTTATACGGTCGTCTCCCTTTAACGGTGTCTTCTTCTTCTCTTTTAAAATGATTTTATCGATGTGTCGTGATCGGTTTCGTAACGCTGTTTGGATGTGAATTAGCATTTCGATTTGTAGGGTAAATATCGAGAAAGAAGTGGTTCTTTTTCATGAAACATCATAAGATACTTTTATTTGAAGCGAACAGACGTGGAAATTTATATAATGTAACTTAGCTTTTATTGATCGTTATTGCTCTTCGATGTTGCATCTTTCGAGAGAAGTTCTTATAATGAAAGTGTAAAACAGTTTTAATAGTATATGTGTAGAATTTCTATAATCTTTTACTTTTATAACAAAAATAGACTAAATGTTGTCGTTTGACTCGTATTATCTATCAAACATTTTTGTTCAGCTCGTTCAATAGTTAAATCTGAAAAGTTGCAAACTTGCAAAGTTTCCAACTCTGGGTAATACAAAACTCTCGCTTCATCAATTAATTATACAGAAACCACCGAAGAATCCCAATATACGTAAGTATCTGAGATCGAAAGTTCCATCGAACATTAGATTGAATTTCCAAATTCTTCGATCAACGTCAATTACACTAACCGAGTCTACAAGGATCGCGTTCGTGAATACTCACACGGTTCCTTATCGCTTCTGTAATTTGATAACATTAAAGCCACAGCATTTTACCTATTTGACGACGTAATATACAGAAACACAATTTTCTGTGACATGACATTGATAGCTCAGTAACGTGAGTGATATAAAAGTTGATAGCTTAAAAGTAATGCATATCGGATTTAATAAAAGGGTACTTGAAAATTCAGAATATCGAATTCTTAAACTTATTTCCGAGCAGCCGTAAGATTCGAATAACACACATTATTGTAAATAATAGGACGAGAAATATTCGAATTCTAGATTTAGTAGTTACTTGAAATTCAGTCAATCATGGAACTTGGCATCTGTGTTTAAGCGAATTGTCATCGTAAAATACTCAAATCCCTCCTTCCACTAAGAAAATCATTTCATTCGAAAAATTCTGTCTGTAATCTAATCTCTCCAAAACTTAATCAAAGAAAATGCTACGAAATTAGTTTCGAAACCAAATTTAACTGAAAATATGATTTGAAGCAGAAATAATTTTTAACGAGATATCTCACCACGTTACAAATGCTTCAAAAGCCAGCCAAACGAATTCCCATCCCAATCATCCTTTCCGCCCTCCCCCCCCCTCTCCACATTTCATTTGTAAAAATTCCCCAACATAGTCTGCTAAAAATTACACAATGGGAAAACCCAACGCAAATACCGGTACTCATTCCACAAGCATATCCATTCCGAATGTTACACTAGTATGCCAGTCGATCTGACAAGCGTTACATAACCCATTACGTGAAACTGGACGGTTCGTACAATGCGATCGCATAGCAAGGAATAGCTGTCTCGCGCCGGTATTCTATACGCAGGCTTAATTAAGCCGTCGCTAATTCACCTGGGTAGAAGCAATAATTGATGCGCCGACTGGATGAGCTTGTGCGTTCGCGGCTGCGTCTGGACGGAAATACTTTCGGCCCTGACCTCGGAACTTCGCGTTCCACCAACGTTACACCAACATCCACCGGCAATTCAACGTACGATTTGTAATTCATAAGCATAAGCGAACACGTGATTTCGTGAATGCGTTTACGCAAATTACGTCGTAAATCTGTCTCGTACAAATCGATCTTTCGTGGGGTATTATAGTGTCGAGCTTATTTCCTAGTCAGATAGCTTAATTTTTCTAATTATGATGAAAAGAATCATAAAGAACGTACGCTCTTACAGCGATAGTAGAATGCAAACAAAGGCACGTTTCTCAAAAGAAACAATCTGATTTCGAGTTAGGCGAGTTTAAGTAGAATAAGCGTTGAACCGTGTTGGGTCAGACACATCCTACAACCCAAAAGTGACAAGCCTATAAACAGAGATACGCTTCCTCGTAAATTCTACTCATTGTATTGTGAAAATATTTACTTCTATTGTATTCTGTGATATAGTACCTTAAAATGCAATTTTTTGTTTCATTTTCAAGCAACATAAAATATAGAACGACTTTAATTTCGACAATGATCAAGGAGATCTAAGATGAATATACGGGCGTCGAATGTATTTTCTAACCAAATAATCGAAGTATCGTGAAGCTTTCCCTCGCTTTATAAATGTAAGAAGAACACAATTAAAAATGTAAATAGGCAGCTGTATACAGCTTTATGATTCTATACCGTAACGCTGTACGCGTTTCCCTTGCTAAATTACATCTTATGTAATCTTCTTAACACGGAATAATCTAGTACGTACGCCGGTGGGACGCAAACTTTGAGCCATAAAACGGCAGAAAACAACTCAAGAAGCTATCTAGCGATCCATAGCCTCTCGACATCGGAATCTCCGGCGGAGAACCCGTATCAAAAACCCTGGAGCATCGAACGAAGGAGAATGACATCGCGGGGATGCGGCTCTAATCGGATAAAGTTCTCCAAAGCGGAGCGGGTTCGTCGGAGATAGTTTTGGTTTTAAACTATCGTTTGTTCTCGCTGGGAACAACATCGGTGGCCTAAGTGTTTCGCAGACTTCCGCGTTAGGATGGGAAGCACCGCTCGAATCAACGTCGTTTCGCGACTTTAAACGTCTTCTTCGTCGCGTCGACGAGAACTTTAGGCACAGACATCCTTCTGCGCTATAATACTATCTTCTTTCGGATAAGTGGCGTGCCACTCGGAGGGACGACTCGAAATCGCGCGACAAATAGTTACCACTCCGGTACACGGGTGCAGAAGCTGCCGGAGAGCCATCGACCAACATCGCCTCAAGATTTCTTGCCTCGAACAGCCAACACGCGATGCATGTTGAATTTCCGCGCCGCGTCATGGATTTGTTCCCGCCTCCCGAAGAAAGTGTACGCTGTGTGTACATTCGCTGTGGGAACGAGTTGCGTTTTCTTCGTGTCATGCGTTTCTCTTGCTCCTTTTTGTTACGTGTCGAGCTTGCTAGCGTGAGGTATAGTAATTGCAGGAATCTCACTCACGAAATTACAAAAATATGAAGAACCTTTTCTGGATTTATTTTTTAACAGGTTTATGTCAGAATTAATTTTCTGATTTCTGTTTATTTTCTGCGTTATGACTAACTAAATTAAAATTATACGAGATTTTATTCTAAAATTAAAAATGGAAAGCCAAAGTACTTTATTAAAATTATAAATATTATAAATATTAAATATTTAGATAGCATGGAAGGAGTATAGAATATTTAATAGTGGCAGTTCTGAAAAATGTATATATATAACCCGTGCAGCATTGAAAATTATGTAACTGACACGTTGCAACGGAATACCAACGTGCTCGAATGACAGGTTCGTGTGATATAGGTTTGATAACGAGTTTGAAAAACGTATGATACGTTACAGCAAGTGTTGACGAATAGAGATTGGTAAAACAGCCTGTTATATAAGTTCGCCATTTTTATTATTTCTAGCCTTCGCGTGAATATCGTTACTTATTATTATGCATAATTTAAAATGCTCAATGTTTTTTCTGAATCAGTGTAAATTTCTGTTGCACAATGCTTCATAAAATATTAAATGTCTTTTCCTATAATTGTAATTATAATTTAATCTCAACAAAATTATGTTCGATATGATGTACTATTGCCATTAAAATATAAAATGTTTATTGAAATTGAAACAAAGTAAGGCTTCCTAAATATTTCAGTGACAAAGTTCCAACATTTTAATCTTAAGTATTCCATTAAATCACATGCTTCTCCTAGAGCTTAATTCGAATAGAAGCTCGACATGGAGTACAATTCAAGATAACCCTATTCCAGAGTCTAAATAATTCTCACTCTAAAAACTACTGTTGCAGGTTGAGCGTGATCCTTTAATTCCTTCCTTCCGAGACACCCTTGAAAGACATAAGCGGAGATGCGAAGACGCTAACGAGGGATATTTTCTGTAGTTTCCTGAATTTTACATACATCTCGGAAGAAACTGTTATGCGAGTGTTAAGAATATATGTAATAACACGGAGACGTTGAACATGTTCTTAATTGCAGGAAATTTGCACAAAATGTAGCATGGTTAATTTTGTTACCTTCTCCTCCTCGCGAGATAAACTGTTTTAACTCTTGTGAAGAAAGAACAATAGCAAAATAAAAGAAAAGTGTGAAAAGATAACTTGATCCAGTCTAGTTTTAACGTGCAACAAATTGCTTGTAATTAATGGCTGATATCGTTAATTATACATCTACGTACATGAGTAATCTTTGAAATGAAGCGTGAAGTGATTCATGCGGAGGTAAAAAGAGTTAAACTGTCTTATCATAACAAAGAAATCTAAGACACAAAGAGTTCGATTAGCGATTAGAAAAGTTCGAATGGTGTTAAATATCGTTATGAGTTGTCCTTTTGGAAGGATTGTACGAATCAAATTAAATTAAGGTATTGTTGCTAAGAAGTCCTTGTTGGTAACTCGTGCCATCATCCTTGGAAAGTATTCAATGGCCAATTAGAGACACACAATTAGACGAATGTGCAGAGGCTTTGTACAACATTGACTGATGTTAATGGCGCCGATTTTATTTAATTAGAACTCGATCAATGATTTACTAAGAAGACAGTAATATCAATGTGAACCGAACAACCTATGACAAACTTTACTACAGATGTATGATTACATAGTTTCTCTAGAAACAAAACAGTTTAGCATGAAAAACAGATTAAAATAGCACAAACCAAATTGGAAAACATACTGCTCAGATTTAGCTGTGCTCTGATTATCTTGATTATATTATTTTTATCAGATTATACATCTTCTGCCTTATAACTCGGATACAAAAACAAGAAGTTCGAATAAAATATGGCCCCACGAATATCCTGATTTAGGGGTGTAACTACTTTAAGTGACTGATTTTATGGCAAATGTTCGAGGTAGCCTCCATTAGAAGCCTTCTAACTGAATCACCCGCATTGCTTATGCATTCCTGCAATTTCTCGAAAGTTTCTACCGAAGTAGAATAGATCAAGGACATTCAATGACCTCCAAGTAGATACTAATTGAATTATAGTTTCCTTACCGGGAAGATACTCTGCGCAAATATAACTTGTCTCAAGAAGCTACTATCAATAACTACAATATATTAATATAAGATGATGGAATACTAAAATACCTTGACGTCAATAAGTTGCCACAAACCTAATAATCCTGTTGTATCTTGTTGTAATAACCTAAACTCCACTACCTTTAAAAATAACAAAACAAGCACTTTGTACGATGTCATAAGAGAGTAGACTTTAAGACTTTGAAAAATATGAAATTGATGACCTAAAATATCTTTCCTCGCTTACTATTCTACGCTATTAATCATAACGAAGGTGAAGTAGCACATAAGGTAAGCGAAACATTCCATGGAATATACCTACAAATTTTTCAACAGGATTTTCCAACAATTTACAACATTACAGCTCGTATAAAATTCCTCTGACGAGCATTCCCTTCTTTGAACACACAGTTTTCGAAATTTTATAATCAACAAATTCCGATAGCTACGTTTTCCCTTCAAAAAGAACCGAATGCGACATTTGTGACACGTTGTGAAAGCCATCATGTTGACCGAAACTCAATAAGCGTGGAAAATTGTACTAAAGCGAAGAATTGAAAAAGGTTTTGTGTGTTTCCCCGAAAATCTTTCTTTGGTCGAGTATACAGAGGAGTTTTGAGAGGAGTTCCGACGAAGCTGCTCGACAAACACGACGCAAACAAGAAAATACCTACCTCGGGAAGAACAGAAGCCCCTTTATCTTTGCAAAGATGAATAGATATAATTCAGCGCAAAATCGCTTCTATGCAACGCGAAATATCCGCGTGGACTCTGATAAAACATACCCCTTATGTCGATCGATGTCTCCTCGAACACGGACGAGTAACGCGTTTCCACAATGTGTTAAGACGTTTACAAAGCGCTGAACCGTGTTGTGCTTTGTTTGATGCATCATCGTGTATCGGAGTTCGACTTACAGAGAGAAGTATACGAGCGATTGAACCGATAATATCGTCATTTTATATAAATTACTGTAATTTATAAACCCATAAGAGTTATAAGGGTTTTGCAATTTTCTAAAGAAATTATGGTAGAAAAATGAAGCTATGATGGAAAGAAAACATGTCTTTAACATGAAGATATCGCTCCCTTCTTTATATTCTTTCATTTCCTCTTTGTTCATATTTTCACTTGTTCGTAAAATATCATCAGTGATATTAATGAGAAGATGAGAGGATTTTTAACGTTTTGAATTCGAGAATTGTACGTATATTTAATACGCAGCATTCGTTCGTGTTGAATTCTGCGTTTCATTTTTATTATCTTTCCACGAGCAAGCTTATCTTTATTTCCAATTTTTATCTGTTTGTTTGTAAAATCGTAACATAAAGATGCATCTCTATAATTATAACAGTACAAGTATCTTGTCCGCGTAAATAAATGATTCCAGCGTATTTAATGATATAATTATCGCAACATATATATTGAGAATAAATTAATATAATATTCGAACTTGCTATACTATCGATTAATTTCGATTATTGTGTATTCCAAATACGCGTGACATTCTCTAATCAGATAACAACCTAATTAACAAAGGCAATATTACGATTTTCACGTAACAAACGTGAAATTAAACAACAAATCGAATGTTCTTTATGAATGTTTATTTGAAAGAACTTCTACCAATGTGAATTCCTCTTTTGGTTACAAAAATATTCGAGCATCCAGAACGGAATCGTTTATCATTTCCAGTTTTTCCTTTCTGATTTACTAGACTCGGTTATAAAAAAGACAAAACATCCAAGCTAAGGCATCGGTTTTTGCTACTCGCCTGCAAAATGCTTGACACTCGCTCGAATCATATATCACGTTTCTTCGTCTAACCTGTCGACAAGTTCAATGAGTTTACACGACGAACTTGATCCTGAGATAGAAAAACCGAACGCTATTTCATAGGATGCCACTTCTATTAGTTCTTTTTGTAACATAACGTTGTATCACACTGAGTAACGTCTTGAATATCGATGAAAGAAAATGATTTTCTGCGATTAGCGAGTTCGTTGCGTTCTTTCTTCTCGCTAACTCTATTCAAAATCTAGAAATTTTACGCAAAGGATCTACAATTTTTGTTATAAAGAAAGAAATTTTATACAAGCATAGGTATAAACTGTTAATGGTAAAAAATTAATATACAGGCAGTACAAATTAATACAAGCGTGAATAGCCATCTTACGCGTATATTCATAAGCGACGCCTACAAGTGTTCATGCTATGCACCTAACGATTCGTTTATATTCTTTTCGAATTTAAGACGTTTTTGATGTCAGAAAAACGAATAAACTTGAAAACGCTTCAAAAAACGGCTAATCAGTGGTAATTCCTGGCAGCAATTTTTGCATAATAATCACGAGTATGGTATTGAATCGCGACTCACCGTAACTAACAAAAAATCAGAAATACGAGAGAGTAAGGTGTCTGACATATATCCGGGAACCACTTGTAAGGGTTGACGTACGCCACGCTACCCTTCCGTCTGGCCTCTGTATACCTTCCGCATATACTTTACGCTTTCCCTAACCCTACGGCAATACTTTCCAGGTTCCATAAGGCCGCATTTTAACCGTTATTTTTCTCCTGCTTTCTACGGCTATCGCTTCGAATATAGAAGAGCTTCGATCTCGTGCTTCGCTTTCCTTTTTTCCATGGTGACACAAGCGCGCTAGCGTGCGCAAAAGATTTCAAAACTTCGAAGCAAATTTAGTTTCTGTCAAAGGATTTGACGGAGGGCACGCTAGCCAACCCCTTGAATCAAATCCATTTAAATTCATATGGAATCCATCGCGAGTTTCGTCGGCATCTCGCTTGAAAGAAGCAGAATAAATCTTCCGGCCAGACGTTTTCACGGACTCGCTTTAATACACACGACGCGGGAACAAATTTTCATTGCATAAAAAGCTTTCGGTCTTGGAATGGCTCGTTCTAAGATGAAAGAAAATCAGTTAAAATTGTTTTATGATAATACGAGATTCCGCTCGAGTTTCGAGCAATGTAATGGAAATTTCATCCGATGTTTGCGGTAATATCATAGGTCGTTGTTGATCAAACTACAGTGGTTATAAATAGTACATCGTTGTATATATTATAGGGTTACAACATTTACATACCAGTTTATGAGTTCCGAGTTTATTTCATATTATTATTAATTTTATATTATTTTTATTATTATCATTTCGTTGTATTTACTAGTATCTTCGTATAATTATAAAAATTTGATTGTACGTGAGAATGAAATGTAAAAGCTGATAAATATTTCGTAGAATATGTAGAACGAACTATATTAGAAAAGGAAGTCCTAGTATGATTGGCGTTTGGTTAAAAATTTATTTTTGTCTTGAACAATTTGTCACGTAAACGTATAAGATTTACAGATGGTAATATGAAAAATTCACTGTAACATTTAGCAATGTCTCGCGTAAGCGCATGAAACTGTAAATTGTTAAGATTGGAGACATGACCTTTACAATGATCTTTCATTCGGACTTTCCTCTCTTTTCTTATTTTGCCGAACCCGCTGCGGGTCAGGGAAAAGTTGAAGTTTAATTGGGACTTACATAGAAACTTGTACTGTTTTCTATCCAACTTTTAACGTGCAAGCTTAAGGAATTGTAGATAACTTGAAAAGAAACGTCGTTTGTGTCTTCGTGCAAAAATGATATAAAAGAGAAATGGAATATCTTTGGATTAATACTAGATTAATCTTCAAAATTAACGTTGATTGCTCTTTTGTATTTGAATCTTAATTAAGCCTGGATTAATCTGAGTGCGTTAATATAAAAGTACTGAAAGCAATAAATTTATTCAGTACATAAATAATCCACGGTAACGAGCTTTAATGAGTATTCGTATTTCTACTTTAATCACGAAAGATTTCGAGATAGGATTTAATTTATTATTAATTTAAAAATATATTATTGACCCAAAATTTCTGTCTTCTTAATACATATACACTTCGTTAGCAAACGGATGGCGAGAGAATAAAACGACAATATCTACCAGCGATTCTCTGCCATTGAGCAAAGAGATTACTGGTAGCAAAAGCGCAGCGGTTTATATTACAAGCAAAAGAGAAATTTTCCGAGAAAGAGAATGGGAAAATTAAAATAAATGGAAAATTATCAAACCAGATGCAATTTATATTTAGCTGCGCATTTAAAAGACTTCTAAACCAGAACAGAACCGTGCTATGCCCCTTATGTGTCTTTCACTTCTCAAAAAGAGAAGCAATATGTTTCATTGCGCCGAGTTTTTCAATGTCTCTAAATAAAAAACCAAATCTCTTTATCCACCTCTGTGAAACATACCACAAATGCTTCGCGTAGAAAAATAATTTCAACTTGGCATTTCTAATATAACTCACGGCGATTTTCATCAATTATAGTTTAAAATCTGTCGTTAAAGAATCACCCAAATGAAACAATGATTTACTTAAATATATAATAAAATGAAGGCAAACAAAACGAAAAGGCACTCGTATCGTATCATTTACCATTGAAAAGAAAATCACGAGCCCTTGATTTCTATGGCAAACTATGTTTCATCGATGGAAACAATCATAGGAAGGTTCTGGCGCTCGAATTAATTGTATCATGACGGCACGAATCGAGATTGTGAAGCGGCTCGGAAATCCGGGATACAAGGAATCGTCTGACACAAAACTATTAATCACGAACAGACAAGACGAGCAAACCGAGCGTACAGTCAAGAGACGTTTCGGGATCTTATATTATCCTCGATATCCGGGGAACTCGAGACCGTTCGCCATTTACCGGCATACTGGCCGCTTCACGGATATTGTTTTTGCTTCTGCCTGTGCTGCTCGTTCAAGAAAAGAGGCAGCTCGGGAACCTGCTGGAGCCATCGTTCGAGTGACCGACACGATACATTTTTATCCGCTGCGTTCTTACGTCTTTTAGGCGCTGCTTCAACGTAAGAAAGAAGAAGAAGATTTAAGAGGCTGTTTAAGCGTAAAAAAAAGTTATCCTGGAATAAAACTCGGCGAACAATATTAAGTGATTCTATATGAAGATTACATAATAAATCGCACTTTCTGTTTTTTCCTTTCTTTTTTTTTTTTAGGAGAGCAACTGTTAAAGTTCAATACGTTTTTAAATAATTCGATTTTGCATTTGATTTGAGGACTAAATGTGCCTTTCTCAGTCTCTTAAACATTTACAGAATATCAATAGCATTGATCATGCAGACTATATAATTTAATTCCAGAATAACGAATGGATGGATTTGAGATGTTTACGATCTCTCTTCAGTATAGTTGTACGTAGCAGAATATCATGATGAACTACCGACAAGCTTAGTAATAAACAATTTGTGTTTATAGAATATTGGTTTATTCATTTCTATGTTCATACACTGTTACTATGTGAATAGCATGTAATAGTCTCTGAAAGTATCTGACTGCTCATGAGCCGATAGTACATGAAATATAATGTTGATGGAGAAAGATGAGATTGCAAGACAGTTTTAATATCTGTACATTAACAAAGCTATAAATAGGTATCTTCTTCATCTGAGTACGTATTTAGTGAATGTAGCATGGAATAATTTGAATTCTCAATATAATTTTGAGAATAAGAGAAAAGTCGTTACAAAATAATGAAGCGTGGGATAAAAGCACTAAGTTGTATTTAAAAGATGAACCGCAGTACGAAAAATTGCAGATCACTGATAGCAACTCACACGTAACGTATAACTAAAGTGCAAGGATGAATATTAGCTTAATCAGTACGTGCATATATCGTTTAATGCTACATATTATATAATCATCTCACTGAGTAAGCACTTAACGTTGCGACACAAGAGACTTTTATTACCACTCATGGTGCAATCAAGTGTCCGGGAAAGAACTTATTCGGTGATTTCATTACATAAATGCAATTAACAAACCTCAGACTATTAAATAACAAGAAACGAGATTCTGTTTTATTACGCTAGTACTCAGAAAGAACCATTTAAATTTTTGCGCTAAAAAATCACACGTGTATAAGATTTTCTCAACATACTTACCAACGCTTTGCTACTCCAACAAATTTCTCTTTCAAAAATTTTTCCGCATCTCCGGAAGCAACAAAGATCTTTCGATCCATTTGCTACAGTAAACGAATCTTTCGCTTCTTCCTCGTATTTTCGGAGAAACAAGTATCGAATCGCGGGCGAAAGCCACGAATCTCGAATCGCCCGCGCGTCCTAAAATATTTCAAATACTCCAATACTGTATAGTACGTGGAGACACGTCACTTTTCATTTATTCAATTCTTCCGTCCGAATAGCTCGGCGCGAACGTAGCCAGTATCGAAAATAAACAGGACAATGTAACGAAATAGAAAAAAGCGTGGATTGAAAAACAATTTGCACAGGGAGGATTCAGGGTGCAAGGATCAAAGTAGTATCTACGATAGACAAACACACAGTTTGCGACACAGCTGCGATCGTATTTCGCGCGTCAGACTTTTATTAAAAACTTGTCGAGTCAAGTCGCGTGAATTTACTCTTCCTTGCTGTTCCTTCTCGTGTGTTTCAACGACCCATAAGGATAAAGAACGAACGCGGACGAAATTAAGTGTCATATCCCGCTCGCTGGCCGATGAAGACACAAAAGGAGCCAGCGAGAAAAATAAGTTGAAACAATGCAGTGGTAACCTCGCTGAGGCAGTAACCGCTGGAAAACCAGTCACGTTGCGCAGCTTGATTACAAAACGCGTGGACAATGATACCGAGTTAGCGTGGCTGAGAGCTGAGATCACAATGATATTTCGAAACGTAATGAGTTTACAAAAATTTCCTGGGTTGTAATGGAATGACAGGATCGCGATAGAAAGTGGATAATTAAAAGTACTTGGCAATTAAAGTAAAGTTGTAGTACATCATCCAAAGTAAAATTATAGTAGCTGGAAGTATTCGTAGCATGCGAATTTCGAAAAGTTGAAAGTGAAAGCAAAGTTCAATGAGAATTGCTCAGCGTCCGCAATGAATTGCGGAATATTGAGAATTAGCATCTCAGACTAAGATTATACTAAGAGAATGAGATATTAAATATCATGGTTTTAATATGGAATATCAAAAATGTATCAAAGTGAGCTATTGGCTGTATCCATCCAAGACTACTTCAATCAGTGTGGGATCACAAGCTCGCAGACTTTAGACGTCAAGCGTAAGCTATAAATCTTACAGTTTAGATCACAAAACTCGAAACACGAATCCAGACCTCAACCCTACAAATACAGAACAAATCCACTCAAGCTCAGCATCCAAAGTTTCGTAACCTAAACTTCAAATCCAAGTTTGTGGGTTTAAGGGCCAGGTCTCGAAACTCTAAACTACGTGATCTACCAAAGAAAGTAAAAAGAATGGTTAAATTCTCAATGAATAATACGTGACTTTTGACTTGGCAAACTTTTCGAAACGCCTTCTCTTATAGAGCTTACAACGGCTTACAAGTTGTAGTATAGATTTTACGTTCTGACTATAAAAAAATGCAGCCAAAAATAGTGTTGTAAAATCGACGATCACGTAACGTGGAGATTTTCCGCATTCGCTGCAACTTGGAAAAAATCCACTTTGTCTGGGAAAAATTGGACGATAACATTTGTCAGAGTTATAAAAGTGACCAATAGTCGGGAAGTGTTATCTCCAGGATTTTACGAGCGAACATTGTTGAAACGAATACCAGTACGACTATCATGGAGCCGCACCAATCGCTGGCTATTATAGCCTGCAGACACCGGCACACGAATTTGTCGAATGTTTCTGTCTTTGAATCTTTACCACTGTCGAATAAATTTCATTACCGAATCACTCGATATTCTTATTTATCACGATACCAATTTTTCCAAATTCTAAATTCAACAAAAATTTCTAACGAAACAACTTACTTGATTCGCGTTTCTGTAATAACGTCGCGTTTACGTAACTGTCGCGTATTATTTCACTGTTTGATTCTTAATAGAAAGCCCAATACACTAACGAACAGAGCACGCATTACACCACAAATTTCCAATTCGAAGCGTCCTCTAGCACCACGTATCTCATCCCCAATGAGATTTCCATAAACCACCGTGCAAATACAACAGGCCATATCATTAAAACAAAATCGGTGCCTGAATTTCACAGCGCGAATGACAATCACCCCTGTGTCCCTCGTTAGACGCTCGACTTTTCTTACATCGTTTACCATACTCGGCAAAAGGCGACTGGCGTTCTAGTAGAACGAGCAAAAATACGACGTGCGTGGGGTGTATGCACGAGGGAAATATTCACGGATAGCTGCCGCACCGAATCGTAAATCGTCGGTGGTTAAGCGCCGCAGGTGAATCCGGTTGAATTAATTTCTGGGAACAAAACGAAGTCGTGTTGCGATTCGCCGAAAAATAGGAAAAAAACAGACGCGCACCAGCCACCGAGATGAACCGCGAAATTACGTAGTCCGTTAGCATTAACGAAAATGGAAATGTCGTGTAAGGGACGGAGAGAAGCTACACTTCCGAACGAAATAACCACAGTGAACCAGTCCCAGTTCGCGTTTCCTTTTCACCCCTTTGTCGCTGTCCTCCGCTCAATCTTTTGCGCTAGCCGCGGTAATCCAGCCACCGATGGTCGTACACGCTCGATTACATGCCGACGATTAAGAGTAACAAAGAACACATGGACACCATGGCCGCTTATCACGTTTTCGTTCGGTCTAGTTGCCCGACTCTGTCATTTCTGCGCGCGACGTATTGTTTGATCGACGATGCATTAGGCTGGCAATAACCAAAGCGAATCGAACAGTGTACGAATCCACTCGTGAATTCGCTCGATCTCCAGGGAGTTTATTTCGTTCAAAATTATCGTCGTGTCGGCTTGATTATGTCGCCGAGTTTCGAGCGGCTTCGAAGAAGAATTTGGGGCGAACATTTTCACGATCTCTCTGAATTTGTGAAATTATATTCGATATGTTTGATGGAAGAGTCGAGGTTTGCAATATTATGCCCGGCCTCGGTTCCTTAATTAAATTTTTTGAATAATATTACTGGTCAGCAAATTGCAGATATGCCTCTCTCTCTATCTGCTTTTACCATTTCGTGCTAATTTCTTCTTCAACCTACTTCTTTCCCTCTTAACGATCTCTCGCGTAGTATCTTTAAACTGTTTACTCTTTCTTCGAATCGATTCGATTCTAATTCTAGAACCCGTGCTACTCGTCTGAACTCAACAAGTTAGCATTCCTTACGAATTGATTTCTTCTGAGCCGTTTTAACCTTCCAGTCTAAAAAATTGTTTTAGATTAGAACCAATTGCACACCTTTGCAGGATACCTCACACGTTATCCGTTACAATAGGTTTAAAATTAATTATTACTCCGCCCCTATTTTCAACTCAAATTTTACGATTTTAACTATATAAAAACTAAAATATCATGAAACACGTTTGAAGTCGTCATCACGACCGAAAGTAACAAAACTCAAGTAACGTATATTGCTATATAATATAATGCTGTATTAACAAAGGTTTAAGGGAAGTGAAATATTCCTTGAATTAACGTGTCGTTTGGCGCGTAAGGTAATGTTCACCCTTTATTCATGATTCATGCATTCGTAAACCACTGTGATGTTAGCCTTTCAGCAACGAAATGAAAAAACTCGCAGCAACATTGACGGCAGGACGCAGATGTTGGCGCGCGTTTATTTTCGGCGGCGAAACAATTCCGTGTCTGTCGTGAATATTTCGATGCAAACGAACAACATTCGCGATAATTACGTTACAATGCGGAACGCACGCGTGCACCATGAGTTTTACAACGACTTCGTCTCTAATTATTTACTCGAAATTCATCGAAATCCCTAATGAACAAACGTAATAAATGCAGCGGCGCTGCGACGGCTTCGTTGTTACTACAGGAGTTCCTTCCTGCTTAATAACCGAGTAACGTTCACCACAATGTTCACGCAAACGCCTAGCTTTACACTGCTTTTGTTTCACAAACCTCCGCGTGAACAATGAGTACGTATCGAAACGACATGGTAAATAAATGCTTCATAAATTCCTGTTATAAAAATATATGTATAAATATAAAGTGTTTGGAGATAAAGATGGTTTTATATCTGTTTGAATGACAGACTGTCTGTTTTTTCTATTGCACGAAGATGACAGAAGTATACGTTGTTGATAATGGTCCAAAAACTTGTAAAAAGCAAGTCGGGTGTTTAATAAAATACCTGTTTCGAAAGGTCGTTAATGTTGTTTTGTTTCTTTGAACGATATACAGTAATATTCGCAAATCTTCTCTTCATCGTTTTCCTTTTTTATGCTTTATGACAACCACTCTTGCGTCAAACGACTGTTGTCGAATAGCTTTTATCCAGCGTTGCTTACGTACGATGTAAAAATATGATAGTACTCCATTTAGAAATTTAAAAATACATTTTTCCTTCGCCGTTATTTTTAGACAGCATTTTCTAGACATTATTTTTAAATGTTAATTCTCGAAAATATACAAATTTTTCAAATTCCCTTTTGTCCTGCACAGTAGCTATTCGACGAATAAAAAATTTGTAAATTCGAATTCCAACACACCGTAAATTAACGCACTGAGTGCTTCGGTACTCTGAAAATTGCAAAAATTCATACACAAATTAAGGCTTTGAAATATCGCTAAACTGCCAATTCTATAGATATATATTTTTCGCGTTCGAACTCGGACGCATCTGCTACCACGGAATATCGTTTCCACGTGTATAATCGCAAAAACTATAGAATTAACAAGCACAAATTGTATTTTTCGAATAATATGAAACAAAATATATTTATTCCAAAGTAAAAATAATACAGTGGAAATTCTATAAGATATTTCAAGCGATGATACGTCTAACGTAATAATCTTTTCTCTACGTTTAATTATCTTTTCGTCACACATAACAATTTTTTATAGGACTTTAATTGTTTCTGGATTTTATCTCGTCCGCATGTTTAAAAATGGTATCTCGTTGGCCAGGTAATTGGTACTTTCAAGGTAGACTAAAATCAAAAGAAGATCAAGAAGATACTTAATCAGTATGTTTGTCGTTATCGTCCGTACCAAACTAAACAACTTATGTTGAAAAATGACAAAATAGCGAATGCTTAAATTACAAATTCCGAAATTTCATTCTTTCTCGGCAATTGTTAAATAAACAGGAAAGGAACGATAGACATACTGATTAAGAATCTTCTTCATTTTATTATCTTGATTCACCCTGAGAACTCCAGTTACCTACGTCAGCGAGATAAGATTTTCAAACACGCGTTCATTGTAGGCAAAACAAAACCAAGAAACAATCAAGACCGCGTATAAAAAATTATTATGTATAAAAAGTAACTAAATGAACTACAAAAAAAAAATTACAACGTTAGACGTACCACCACTTTAAAACAAATTCATGAAAATTGTTAAATTTTCCAACGTTCACAGGAAAATGCCTCCTTAATACGACAAACATCAGCATTAAACTAAGAAAAATATTTTTTATATATTATATAATTATATTACGTATATATTATATATTATATAAATGATAGTAATTAATCAACAAGTTATAATAATTCATGATACTCGAATAGCTATATTTTATTCTATCTAATATTTTAACGTCTTCTAACTCAATGTTTCGCCGTATTTCGATTCAAAAGAGTAGCTACGGTATATTCAGCAAATTCTAAATTCTCTCTCAAAATCACGAGATCTTTTCACAGCGAACAAATCACGTACAGAGTAGTCCCTTCGTAAATTCATTTACCTGTGAACGCGTTAACATGCAAAGACGGCACTCGAGCCGACTCGTAGAAGGAAACCACGGGGATGCACTCGGATCGTTATTAAAACCATAGAGAAGTTCATCGATAAAGCTCGAGCGCTATCTCGTTCCCGAACGCAATTACCAGTCGCCATTTAAATCTCGGTTGCCGCCGGTAGTAGGATCGTATCGGAAGCGAAGGAGGCGAGAGCGACGCGAATATCGACGAGCAGATTGCCGTGCTGCGTTTTCTTCGATTTACCAACGAAACCGTCACCCAGAAGCCCACTTTACGAGCCCCGGGTCGGCTTCATGAAATTTATAGCGTCGTTGCAAGGACGCGGTACCCGTCAAGTAAATATCTTAGCGTGCAACAACGTCCCACGTGGATGAATAACATATCTTCGGTCTAAGAGATTTAGTCAGTTGGATACATTGAAATTTTTCGATAGAAGATCGTTCGTGTCGGGTAAAACTTCGGCAAAGTTTTCCAGAAAACGATGTACATATACGACTCATGGCGACATCGTCTCATGGCGAAATATCTTTTAGAGGAAGCGAAGGATTTTGCGAATGTTGAAGCGGATGATCACGGAGCTTTAAAATTTGTATTTTCAAACAGGACACAATGGCTCGTCGCGGAAAATTTCTCTGAATATATCGTGTTCGTTATACGAAACTTTTTGAAATCTCATTAATTCATCATTTTATTGACAAGATTTGAAACCATCTGTTCACACACAGGCATATATATATAATAAAAAAATTATAAACAATAAGAAGAATGGTTTTAAACATAAAAGTAGTGCTAAAGTAATGGTCTCGCTAAATATTCTGTGGCTTGCAAATATAATGACTCAAATACCTTCGTGAGCCACAAAATCAAAGCTTTGATCCGGATTTGAAAATTCCCTGGTGTATCTTAAAATTTGCTCATCTAGTTACGCCCACAATAAATTTCACAGTCGCTATCGCAGGGGCGTGTCCGCAGAATTAATGAAGCGATAAGGTAAGTGAATTAAACAATGATAGCGGTCTTCTCATTTACTTCCTTTCATCGGAGTCGTAACCGGTGCCAAGTCAAGCCGCGGGCTGAGCTGAAACTCGTGAACTCGTTCTCGGAAACTTCGATACGCGATCATGCAATCAAGTTACTAAAACTGACACGTTGAACGACAGGCTTCGTCCATTATTTCTGTCGCGCGAACACTGATCTACGAGTCAATCCAGCAGGCTCATCAACCTTCGAGTGATGTGCTTAAGTGCATCTACGCATACTGATAAAGTACAGAGACGCTCTAATTTTCGAATTAGTGTGCATCCTCACGACAGATTGGGTTGACACGTTTCGTGCAGCGTGTAACTCCCGTGCTTCGCGTTAATTGGGAACACACCTTCTAATTCATTGCTTAAGCAAAGCAGACGTAAAGGCAAATTAAAGTGCAAATAATCGAACGTAATCAATATTTTTCGCTCCGTATAATGTACAAAAAATATATAACTATGCATTAAAAATTCTATAATACATACATCTCTAATAATTCTACAGACTTTTATATATTACGCAGACCTTTGAAAATTATATTAGAATACTCCCTCTTCTTCATTAAAGTTACGTACGTTGCATTAAAATATTCGTTCCAGTGCTCAACTTTCCTCAAAAATATATTACAACGGACGTAAGTACCCTTATTGCAGCAGCATTACAAAAACGGATAACCGTAGAAGGTAGAGCTACTTCAAACGAACGAGAGTTAGGAACACTAGGGATTACCGTGTACTAACATTCTTTTTTTATTTTTTTTCATTGCGTTTCGCGTACTGTATACTATCTCTTCAACTCTTAATTTTTCCCTCTAATTCTTTTCATTGTACGTGTATTTGAATTCCATCTCTATTCTAGCTTGAACTAAATTCAACTAAACTTGCTTCCCCTGCCCCCCTGGGAACCTCGTTGCGCAGCCACTATATATGTATGTATATTCGCAGGTCATACCACACGCATCTCCTTACGCCCGAAATTCCATTTACATTCCTAGGAACTATTCAAACACGCGTTCCCCCTAAAATAGGTCCAACCTCACATCCTAGATAGCCATTCGATATCTACTGCGCAATTGCAAAACAAGGACGATACGAGAGATTTGGATAATCAACTTGGTTGAAATTTAAACGCTACTACATGTTGCTATTTTGTTTACTAAAATCTTTTTGTTTGCCCTTTGTGGGATCAGATACGCAATATTTTTACCGATATCCGCGATGAAAGTTTCATTGCTGCATGAACATACATTGATGTTTGTGGAACGAAAAAATATCTAGCAAAATATTTTTAAGCTATCGAGTGAGTAACTGACCTATATCTATAAACTACAAATATTTATGCAATTTTATATTTTTATGAATGTGTACAAATTTACATTATGAAACATCCGCAGTCAACCGATCTGTAGTAGTGGAGCATTTTTATAAAAAGACCGATAAAAATAATAAAATCTATCAGCGTTCAAAACATTAATTAAATCGGTGAATCAAATTTCTTGACTCTTCGTTAGGAAGAAGGAATATCTGAATAAATTATTAAGCATAAAACACATATTAAATATAATTTATTACAAAGCTGTCGTTGAATTGCCTGATTTGCTTGTTGAGAATGCTTTGAAATTAGATTATTTAAATTTTCATTCGTCATGTAATACAAAACTTTTTTAATAACTTTACATAGAGGTGTTTCTACGTGGATTCTACTATTTTCTGTTCAAACATTATGACAGATGAAAAGCGTCGAAATATTGCATCTCGCGCTAGGTAATCCTGTATTTGATTTAATTACAATTTAATTTGGGATTAAAGTCAAGCTCCGCCAGGAATATTGTTCATATTTGTTAGAATTGAAATTAAGCTTCAGGGGGAATATAATCCCTGCGTTTGTTTCATTGGCTCTCTAATCTGTGTCACAAATGTAACTCAATATTACAGTACAAGAAATCAAGTTTGCTGTATGATCGATTGAATAGCAGTATGCTACGATATAATACACAATACAATATGCACGATATAGTATTAGCATAATGCGGCAGACTCATGTTAATTGCGAACCGGACGGTTTTGCAAATTTAACGAGAATTTCCCTAGCATGTCATGAAATTGTCCCAGGAAAAGTTGCAGAGATATTATTGCCATTTTAATCGCAAAATTATAATTCACTTTATGATACCATTTGAAAAAGTTACCAATCAAGTTCCCATTAATTCAACTATTTCTGCCTGTAATTAAGTGTACACTGTTGAGGTTATTAGATGTATAAAGAGAGAAACGCGTGGATAAATTATAAGGTAGAAAAATATATTTTAAATACAGAAGTGAAAAGTACAAGAATGAAATAATAATATGAGCTGATCCAGATCCGCACGCTAGCAATGTCACTCTATAACTGAAAAACTCCGAAGCCAACGTCGCCTGCCGACTGTTTATGGTCTGCCTTCGTCGCAGTCTTTTGTCTATACGCTGTCGATGGCTTCAGTGCTTTAGAAAGCTAAAAAGACCAGATGTAGAGTTTTCTTAAAAGTGGTGACCTTCAACATACACAATTCTTAAGATTGTCACATATAATGAAATTCAAAGTTATTAACTGAATAAACTTCATTAGCATATACGCAATCGACGATGCAACATTTACTACGTATTTTTCCGATTCGGTTTAATATACGATACATTCGGTTTAAATGTCTGTATTAGCTGCAAATCCTTTAACCGCAGAAAATTTTTTTTTAAATTAGAATAGTTCTTACCTGCATTAAAATTTCGCAGAAACGCAATCGTACTTAAAATTACAGTGATAGTTATCAGTCTCTATTTTCTCTTCAAACAAGTATACTACTTATGGCCGAGCAAATCGTTCTGACATTGAAGCTAACTCATGTCGCAGTAAATCAGTCTCTATTCAAACATTTGACCAGTGTAGCAACTCATGCGAAATTCCCATGCAAATAAAAAATGTTTCTACGCAAAATTATGCGGACTTTTACAGATCTATAGAGGTTAGAAAGAATATTTGCAGGTACCTTTACCTGCAGCATTTTTTAATCAGGTTCATTTTATTTGCATAATAGTAAATTGTCGTAGATCTGCTGTTACCAATAAATGACATACTTACTATATATATACTGAAATCTAATGTACTAAAATCTAATTAATCAGTTTGTAAATGCTACAATGTCATGTACCAATATTTCTTATACGATGAATTTACACGTTCGCAACAATTTACACGACTTCTTTCCATTTCCATCACGAGAATGATTTTTTTTTAAGTCCACGATTACTCGCCACTGTTACTTTTTTTGGAAGGATAAAACACGAGATAGTTCTGCTAGAACTGCGATGTGTTAAAAAATCGATCGAGCCGGACGAAGCTCTTTTGAACGTTCAAAAACTGTTCTTTTCACGGAGATCGAGATTTTATCGGCGATGCATTCGTAATACGACCAGAGAGAACAAATGAGAAACGTGAATGTTGTTCTCCGGATTCTACTCGTTGGATTCCCTTTTCCTCCCGGCACCTTGGATGATGCGGTCGAGTTAGTATTCACCATTTCCTGACCTGACCCACATTCATTCAGCCATTCATTGCTCCGCGGATCTTTCGGCTCGCGTGAAACGCGGACCAACCGTGTCGCGCCATGTCTCTAGATTTTCCTTAATCTCGTTGAGAATAGTAGCGACAAACAATTTTTTTTATTTTTTCGTTGAACGCTGCAACGAGAACATAAAAGAAAAGCGATTCTTCCGAGTTTCTCGACGCACCGTCATTTTCTCGAGTTTGCACGATATTTCCTGGATATTTTTCTTCGCGAGCTTAATATTGGAAATCCGTGAAATTCGATTTAGTAGAATTTTTGAAAAAAATTAGAAAGGAAGATAATTCTTCGAAGTTGCAAGAATTCTCGAATTAAGAAGTTAAACCAAGTTTATCATAAATTTAGGAAATAATTTGTTGCAGAGATATGTAGGCAAGAAATTTGCATAATTCCCCATTTACTGCTTCATAGAATCATTTTACCCTTTTCAAATTATCCTTCTCCTTTTCGAAACAACACGTTAAATAAGCAGAAAATTATTTGATAAATTCAGAGAACGTAATTTGTTAAACGAGAGAAACTTACATTTCGAATCAAGCGTAAATGGATAATAGGAGAGAACACAATACATATCTCGTTAATTACATGCTAAACGGTTACATCAATTTGACCAATGTTATTCCCGCCACTTTTCGAAACGAATACGAGATATTGTTACTAATGTGTTAAAAGAGTAAGGGGGTCCAAGATTCGAACTTCTTATCGGGAACTGTAAAGTTAAGAAGTTTTCCTAAGTTCGTACGAAGATAGTCAATCACGTTGGAGTTTCCATGTAAAGGTGAAATGTGACTGTGGTGTTAAGAAATAAATGTCTTAAGAACACGTCTCACAAGTCTAAGCAAGCAATATAGTCACGAGCGTGTGTTTCTACGTGGAGATAAGAATTCCCTGGAGGCAATCGAGAATTTCGAGGGAAAGTACAGTAAGAATTTTCGCGAAGAAATCTAAAATCTAGGAAGAATCTAAAAAAATAGAACTTTATGGTTGATATACGATGGCTGGTGAAAATATTTGGACACTTGCCATAGGAATCTTTTATAGGTATATCGTGCTATAAGTTTCGTGATCTTTACGAAATGTATACTTGCACTAAATATCTTGTAGTTTTTGCAAACATTTTCAAATTTGTTAAAAGATAACAGAAATACAAATCATGATAGTCGAATATCGTTACTGCGCTATTGAAATTTCGAAGTATAGTATACGTAATATACCTATCCATAAAGAACTTCTACGACCTTTCGATCAATTTCGTAACTAACTATACATTTTTCTGAATAAAGTTGATTTATGTTTCATCTTTTTCCTGTTTTGTTCGTTCAATATGTATGACCCGCGAGATTTTTTCCATTTATCCGAATCAACATAAGCTTGACCTGAATCAAAAATTTACTGGAATGAACGAAAAGTAAGTTCTGTAGTCGCGTTCCTTGAGAAATCAGTGAAACATGTCTGTTTAATTCGCTGACCCGCGTGATCCGTAAAAATAGCTACGAATAAAAGTATGAAATGTCAGCTAATAAAGACACGAAGTAACCTCTTACGCTTCACCTTGGTTATACTGGGGATCGATTTCTTCAGAATGTCACATTTAAATTTATGACGCTGTGCCACAGGATGCGATTTTGCGTAAGTATCCACTTGACGCGACCAATCTCCGCGTACATCTATGCTATCGTCGGTGTCTTGAAATTTACGATATACAGTCGGAATTGTTTAAATCTTATGAAACTGAAGGTTATTCGATAATAGAAAGATCGTTGTTACAGACGTAATTAAAATTAATGAGAATTTCTACTTGCTGTATGATATGTGAAACGTCAAACAAGATTGGATATAGATAAGAGTTTTAAAGTGCATCTGCTATAACGATCGTGAAAGACTTTAAGAGATATCCGTTCTTATTATCCATTCTTTCTATTCTGCCAACAATTCGCTCCAAGATCAAAATTTCAAGCAAAACTCTGCAACCGAAATTTATAGCATGAAATTTACCTATCTATGAAATGTGTCCGAAAAGCAATCATATCTATGCATCAATCGCATATTTTACTTGCACGACACATTGCAACGAGCATACATACATGTTCTTGCTAAATGTAGCCATATTTTTGCGTGATACGCAGCCTCGTTTCAATTTCGAGCGAAATCACAGCTCCAGACGGGGTTGCTCGCTAGGAGCAAAAAGGTTCATTTCGCGGCTGAGAAGAAATATATCGCCGCTGATTGACCAGTTTCGGACAAAATCAATAGAGGCTTGCGGCGCTCCCTACCACCCAGCCGCCTATATTACGTCGTTTAATACGCAGAACACGTCGAAATCTACCCACAATATAAATAATAAGTTCGTCCATCCAGCCATTCGATTACAAAATTCATATACATTTATAAAGCGAATGAATACGTGTATCAAATGGAATCAAATTGTCGATCAGTCTTTTATTCTAATTTATTGTCTTCTAATTGTGCATTTCTAACAACTACGGTAGAAAATGATTCTCAGGACTTGTTCACATAAACGAAGTGCGGATAAACGAGGTTCTATTCTGTAATTGCTTAAAAAGGAAACGAACAAACGTACGGAGGATTGCGTATAGTAAACATACTACGGAAATACGCTACAAAATTATAAATTCTTCTTCTATTTTAGCTTACTTTGTATGTTTGCGTTAGTTGCAGAAATTTCAAAACCCTGACTCAGATACGGAAAATTTGGTGGTTCTATTCGGCTCTCAATAGCGACTGACGTATCGCCGATCCACGAGGACGCCAGATTTCCAAAGCACGTGACTGAGTTCTTTGCAAAGGTTTCCTGTATAGCTTAGGGACGTGTGCACCGTTTCCGCATTGCACACCTGCATATCCTATGCAGCAAACTTATATACCTAGCGGGTATGCAGGATTTCACAGAAGGGATAAAGAAGATTTCTCATTGACATTCTCTTTTGCTACCATTAAAAGTATTCAACATTTAACATCAATGCCAATGACAAATATTAAAATAGAAAATATTCGATATTAATTTCCAAAATATTTTTTATTCATTATCTATACGCAATAATTTTTTTCATTTTCCTCTTCTTCTATCAATCATAGAAAGCATCCAATTCCCCTACTCCCCTCAAAACCAAAATTGGAATATACCACCGTGGAGAGGCGTTTCATCACGCGCGTACCGAAATTCTATCACGAAATGATTAAACCGGCAGCCATATCGATAAAAATACTGAATCAAAAGGAGAGCGAAGACAAAAATTATTTTAAAAATGGTACAAAGAACGATACGTCGAATGAATTCTTTACATTCGTTAAAATTTTGCATTAAGTATGCTACGTCACTAACAAAACGCAATTCTCTTTGAAAAAGTAGTCCAGACGAGTTTTATCGCGCTGTGCACGTTTTAATTAGAAATGCGAAAATTTTTAAATCTTTTCCGAAAATTATAAATCTCGGTTTATGATCCTAACTCGCCAATTGTTAATAGTCTATGCCTAATAATCGATTCGACTGCAAACAATCGACTGTAAAAAATTCTATACACTATAATAAAATCATCATTTGATAGACTTATCCCTTAAAATGTTAAGCTCTAGATGGGTTAAGTCCGATTTCCTGGAAAAATCGTAACGATCCTAATTCACCCCGCTAAGAGGAAAGGATCACAGCAATGAAAAAAGATTCACCGTTCGTCTAGAATCTGAATAGCGTTGGATGGCGGGAAAAATATTTTCGCGATCGTGGGCGCAATGCGAGAAGCGAGAACGCACGCGTTTCTCATTCGAATGAAATCCTCGAGTTCCCTCGCATTATGCGGGTCGCTTTTTGCCAGAAGGCGCATCTGGTGCACAGTTGGAATGTCTACTCTCCGCCACGACTACCGGACCCTGTTAAAAAGCGAACCAGTTCGTTTTCCGATAGCCGGGCCACAATTACGTTCGTACGAGCCGCCTCTTCGATATGCATATCGGGCTGCTGTGATGTCCCTTTATTTTCACCGAACTACCGTGGCAAGGTGCTCCACACGGACGTGCACGGAATTTTTTCGATTCTCCATGACGGATGGTTTTTCCGCGTTTTCCTTCTTCCGATGAATCCGGTCAACATTATTGAAAGAAATTACGCGAGATTTTTCTAAGCGACTGTGATCCAATTTTTTTTTTCTTCGTTAGCACAGTGGCAAGTGTCATTACGTATACTGTAAAGATTCTAAAAGATTCTAATCTTTCGATGCTTTAAAATTTGTTGATATCGTCCTGATCATCTTCTGCAAAACGTGTTAAGCAATTTATTTACCTTATCATCGTAAAAATATCTGTCTTTTTATCAAACAATTCTTCTGTTTCTAGTCTAATGCAATGCTGCTTTCCCTTCTATATATATTTCCCACCAGTATCTGTTCAAGAATCGTTGCTACGATTATTCAACACCATCGTATAATTATTAATTTTTTCCCAAAACCTATATAACATTCACTGTCATAAGAATCCAACAAAATCGTAAAAGATCTTCGTTTCTCCATAAAATTTATTCAACGACCACTAACACGATCGTCCAATGCCATCTTACGAATGTCCATTTCTTCTAAAATCTGTCCTGCAATCGCTATTACGACGATCGAGCGACCCTTCGACAGCCAGCGAGAACCTCGTTCAACTTTCGGAATCGTCTCGACGAAGTGACATCTTTTTATCGGGCGTCGTTTAAAATCGCAGATGGGACGACACGGGGTCGGCGCCGATCTCCAGAACGATAGCACGCGATTCGTGCTCTCTCGGCGTGAAATTGAAGTTTCCGCTTGTGAAAAGACTCGAGCGGCGTGTCCCCGGCCGGCCGCATGACAATGACTCGATCGGAGCGCGCGTCTTGTCATTCACCATTCGAGTCATTAACCCAGTGTCGAACGTGCGCAGCTACGTGCTCGCGTATAAGTACGCCGATCGATCGAACGTTCCGCGAGCGAAAGGGCGCGCGTTACGCCGTATTTACCCTCCTCTGACTCATGCGGTGGTAATTTTATTTTCGAGCGCACTGGGTGTGTACGACACGTGAGTAAGCGCTCGTTGCAAATTGCGGGTGGGAGTCTCGTTGCCTGACGATAAAAAAAGAGTCTGGATACCGAATAAACATGGGCGTTTGCACTTGTGTAAATTGTTGCACCTGATCTTTTTTTCTGAATGATTTGACATATAGACATTTCAAATTTGTTAACTATCCGTTATGTTTCGCGTTACCTCGCGATATTTCTTGTGTAGCGTAATACATTTCCGTTACGTTACAACGTGTGTAAAATTGCAGGTAGTTTTATTATTCAAACAAATGTAAGCTTTCGTCGCAAACGTTCGAAACGAGCGCTCGTTTATAAGCTCCTTGCGACGTAATTTCGTTCATCGAGGAATTTTTAATAAAGTACCAATAATAAGTATATATGTATATTCTATACGTGCAAGATTCTCGTATTTGACATAATGGTTCTTATATTTCATTTTGGTTCTCTAAGCAAATAAAATCCAATTACTTTCCATTTATTTCTAAGAAATATGACAAAATCTTTATACGTGCTATCAATTAGTATTCTCGGGACACATTCTGCCAGGGATTTCACTGTAGTCGTTCATCCTATCAATTCAAAATATCCGATCCATTGAAAAGTCGGGAAACCACAGTTGAATCGACTATTACGATCGAAATAAATCTTCGTCAATTTGAATCATGGATTCGTTCGCGGGGCATCTGACAACCACACAGCCTAAAACTAATAGTTCTGAAGCTATCCGGCAGTTTTTAAATACTCAATATCCTTCGTTGAAAACAGCCGGCATTCTTGTCTACGTAGCATTTCCGTCGGATGAAAAACGATACGTTTAATTCGTGATTCTGATCCATCAATCAAAAACATAGCAAAATTGTTCGTTTTCCTGGGAAACCAATTGACGATACTGTTATAATTGACGCGCCTATTCGGAAGAATCTGCCGATTGCTACCTCTGTTAAGATACAAATATTTCTTCTGTTATCGATGAAACATTGAAAAATAATCGACGTTGCCCTATAGATCGTAACATTCGTTTTTCACCAAGTTTCAAGTTCGAACAACGACGTTCGTCGAATTTACGTTTCATGCGATATTAATCCCTTCGACACTTTGGTTCTGTCTACGTTAACCCTTAAACTTTAAATTTCCGGTGAATATTTCATCGATGAATACCAGTTTCCAATTTTGCTTTACACTTCGAGGGATGATTTCCCTTATTGATCGAGAGAGTTTGACAAGTTGAGACGATATTCAAAGTAAAAAGACCTCTATCTGATTACGTCGGATACAGAATGTAATTGAAAATTAAACCTTGAATAATAAACCAACGAAGAGATTGACTTGGCGAAAGTTAAATTTCTATGAAACTCGTATCTGCGTAGATAGAATCACGTCAAAGGAAATTTTACTACAATTGAATGGTTCGGATTTAATGATTTAACCGTGGATTTTAAAAAAGGATAGAATTGCAAACAAGCTCTGTATCTGTTATTCAGAAACGTGAATGGTAACAAATTGCATTGATTGAAATAATATGGACTTTTTTTTTATTCGCAATCTACCGCTCTATTCACATTTATAGAGTAAAAGATATTGGAACTTTAAACGAAAAATTCATAGCGCTGTTTCAATTTTTTTCTTTATATAAAATTTCATTAACTCTAGATAAAGAACAATTGCATTCTACGAAAGAGCGTGTCTATGTCTCTGAAAATCGACGTTCCAATGCGATATATGAAAGCAGTGCGCTTGTGTTGAAGTAAAGGGACAGTGATTTACGTAGCTGCTACGATGATCGGAGGATGATATAAAGAAGCTCCAAGTAAACGTATTGTTAGAGATTTCTACTAATTGATAGCAGCCTTTATGGTCTGTGGTTGGCGGCTATTTCGGATATTAGCTTCAGGGACGAAGAACTCATGGACGAGCTGGATAGCGTAATTGGTTAAATTAATTGCAAGGGAAGAATCCTAGTTCGAATTCTTACTTGGTAACACGTTTTTGCTTGTTACGTGACCAGCTACGTAATACGGAAAACCGTTGAAAATGATAACGTTAAAAGGAACGGTAAAAGCAAGCTGCACGTTTAATCGAAGTACCTAGCTAAATGAAAATCGTTAAAATTATTCTAAAAGATTAATTCTTTTTGTGTACATTTATAGAAATGTTCTTACATAGGAAACTTTATGAGCATTCCTAGAAACTATTCAGACGCATATCTTGCACAAAATCGAACTTCATATTCCGAACCGCTATTCGATCCCTCCCGCTCTTGCTCAAACTTTCCCATTCATAGTCGAAGTATCTGAACTTCATTCACGCCGAAAGTACAGGAAATAATCCACCCTATAAAACTCATAAAGTCATAAACGATCGAATCGTTGAATCAACCCAATCTTTTCTTCCTTCCCGTTTCTTTCTTCCTTCCTTTCTTGTCTACCTCGTCGCTTTGAATTTTCTCATCCTTTGAATTTTTTAAATTTCCAAGTTCCCTAATTCACCTTGTCAACAAGAGCGCATAGGATCGGAGAGGTTAAACATGCGAAAATCCTGAAAATCTAACGCAACCAATTTCCCTACGAACGCCTTCCGAACCACGAAGAACAGAGGAGAACGAGTGCATTATACAGGAACGGTGCTCGTTCGTTAAGCTCCTGCCTCGACATTACATCGAGTTTAGTCAGATACGGTGGAACTTATTAAGAGACCACGACTCGAAACGTTATAGTGTTCGCGCCAAGTTCGCGGTGAGCTTATCTGCTTCTCCGTCCAGCAGCTTCTTCTTCGTGCCTCTCAAATTAAATCCCAAGCCGGCTGCTTCTCGGACAAACTTTAAAGCCGCGAGATCTCGCAAGCGAAATTCCCTTCCTCGCCGTTGTTAAACGAGGTTTAAGGGACTTGGAAACGAGACAGATAGATAGAGAGAGGGCAAGTCTGCCCTTATCACACGATGTTATCGACAGGTGTGTCAATAATTTTATGCTCGGCTTACTTTCCGCGTTTCGTCCTGGCGAAGCGCATGTTGTTCGCTTCCGTGATCGTTTCCTTCGCGAAACATTCCACGACGTATCGCGTCAACAAGCCAGACGACCCATTCCCGCGACTTACGAGTACGTTAAGGGGATGATGCACGACGTTGCTTTCGACACGGCTGAGAAAATAGAACGTTCTTAGCGAGGTTCGTTTTACCGATTTAAAATCATAACTAGTATATATTTTTGATAAAAAAAAAAAATGCGCGTTATGTATACGATATAATGGATTTCACAAGGGAAATTTGTTGAACCGGCTGTTCGTAATAATTTGGTAATTGTTACACAAAAATGTCGCTCTTGCTTTGAAAACCTACAACCGCTCGAATTCGTTTAATTTTCGAGCAACGCTCTTTGACAATTGCGCACAACTCCACATTGTTATATCTGGAAAACGAAGCGCTAGCCAATAATGTATGTTTGGAATTCTTTTATTTTATTTCTATGCGAAATTTGCCTGTCACAACCTCAGATACCTTGAATTAAAATCATTTTTTCTGAATTCGCAATAAAATAAATTAAAAATATCTATCACGGAAATATTCAAGCTTAAAAATTGCTATTTTCTTCCCCAATGTTCTACGTATAGTTGTTAAACATACTTATAATTTATGTCATTTTACAAACATTTTAGTCGATATTTTCTATCATCGGAAAGTTCAGTATTATTCATCGCATGACATGACAGCATAAATTTATTAATTTACCGGTAAACACATCATCCCACAGGAGTGAACATTCGATAATGTGCTATTTGTAAAGTATTACTTTGGAAGTTTTGACAACGGTACGTAATTATACCGTGTGAATATAGCACGGCCGACAGTTCACTATTGATGTTTAAACGCGTATGAATAATATAGTGAATGATTCACTACTGACTGGCCATGTACCAATGCCGATAGCGCTTTCGCTGATAGACCAGCATTATAAAAAAAGTCATTAACAGAAAACGAATGGCTAATAAACGATACCATAGATAAAACACGTTTCGTCTGACGTATTCCGAACGTTTGTTGGGAAATTGATGATAGGACGTTCAAGGGAAACGAATCAATTAACAGGAACATGTGAAAAATTTCAAACGACGCGACGCGACGCGGTCTTCAATTAAACAAGGTAACGAGAACGAAAATTCTGCTCAATTTCAATTGAAAAATTCTATTATTTGCAAGATTCCACTGTCTATTTATATCGAGCTTAATAATTATAAAAGTGTGTAAAATTAAAAGTCTAGGAAAAATTTAATTTTTTATTCATTTTATATAGCATTACTCCATTCACGCTTTAATAACCCGGAACCAATTGCGAAAGTTAATTAAATTTTCAACCATGCATGAAGACTTTAAAAGTGTTTTTGTTTCCTTCCTTTTTGAACATGCATGTGCAAAAGTTATACGAACTACGTTACATATAAGCCTCTCGGAAGTCCAACTGATAAACCCCACGTTCCATTAATTAATTATGTCGGTCGTCATTTTCCTGTACTTCTTAATTTACAAAATTGATCAATTTTTGGAAAGATTATCGTTTAAATTATACACATTACATTGTGGGAATTAATTACCTACAATCCCTCCAATATAATGTTAACAGAATTGTACATAGGATGAGACATTGTACATATTGAAATAAACTTCCAATACAGTAACAGAGGAAAAGCATTAAAAACAAAAATCAACGCTTCGATACGCAAGGAAACGACGTAATCTTCTCCTTCTCTATTAATTTCTCTGTCTCCTTTCGCAACGTTCCAGCGACAGAAAACGCTAAGGTAATCCATTTTTATCGGATCACTGTGCGCATGTAAATTGTTCCGTGCGGCGCCGCACGGAACGCAGAACGTGGAATATATTTTCATTCGCAGGAATCGATCATCCTCGATATCCGGTCCGGCTCGAGTCAAAGTTAGGTTCTGGACAAGCGTATGAAATATTGGTTTTACGAGTCGCCGTAAATCACCGTAATCCTATTTTTAGTTGATCGGCGTGGAAAAGTTGCAGCCTGTCATCAACGCACGATAAATTACTGGCGAAGAAGTTTCTTTATTTTTTTTTCGTTTCTCTCTCTCTCTCTCTCTCTCTCTCTCGTTCTCTGTCTTTCTCCGAAGTGCACAAAGCCGGAACTACAACAGGCTCCCTGCAACTTTCGCTTCCGACGTTACTCGCAGCTACGATCAATAATTAACTCTGAATTGTCTTACCGATGAATGGAAAAAGCTACTGCGAGTTACAGACAGTTCGTTCTGAATATCGTGGAAAATTAACCAGGGTTCGTTGAAACGAAGCGAAGCTTATTTAAAAAAAAAGTTTACGAGAGAATAGCGCGCGCGAGAGGTGGAAATGCTTCGATTGAAAATATTTTCTGTACCTCGCAAAGAACGTATCGACCGACGATTTGAAATTCAATAACGATTAATGTATGCTTGCTTTTATTATGGCGATTGAAACGATGCAGTTTGAAAGACGTAATACAAGAGGATGAATCGTTCGTCCGCGATTTTCACGAAAGAATCTCGTGAAGTTCTTTATCTACTTTAATCTCGGATTTCTTTCAAATCGCGATATTGTTTTATACTTGGAGTATACTTTTGAAAGCATTTGAAAAATATATTTTCTAGAGATTTATAAATTTCAACGGAGAAGTGTTTTAACAGTTCTTTAGAACAAAACGAAATTTTGTGGAGAATTTTTATAACATTTTTATATATCACAGTGCGGTATGACATAATACTAATCTCTTTCAATTTATACGGTAAGCGGAAATTTTTAAATCATTTAAGCACCTTATCAAGCGATAAAGCTATTTAAATAGTTGATCGATCCTCTAATTATTTTCAGCAGCATGCTTAACTAGATAAAACGTACATGCCATTTACCTCGCCGAGCCAGCAATTTTTTGATCACGATTAAAAATCGCTATATCTTAACGTCGGGTAACAGACATTATAACGATCGCATTGCAACGACTATACTCACCAACGTAACAAAGTACCTGTGTATCTTTTTCGATTTTCTATAACTAGATCGCGAACGTTTATGAAATAAAATACCTAGATGCATCGCTATTTAAATTTCACTTCTTTAAACGTACTCATAAAAATATAAATTTACATACATAAAACTCCGCAGTCTACTTACAACTCGTCGCCTGTCGATTCGCTAATACGGCTACTTAGTAAATTATTATTATAAAGGGGCTAGAGAAACAAAACTTTATCCACGACGAGCCTTTTCAATCATTCTCAGCAATTCAATCTCGCGATCTTCCTCTTTCACTTAGCATTACATTAGTAATACCGTCGCTATCCAACGACGCGCATGACAAAAGGCGGTAAACATTTGACGATCGCGTTGCAAACTCTTCGCGACAAAGACGGCTACGTTGCGAATTTTAATTTCGCCGAAAATTACACGCAGTGACGGGAATAAATTAGATAACACCTTTCGCTACCTGTGTACATACCTCTTGTTGTCTGTGTGCAGCGTTTGAAAGCTTCTCGTTATCTGTTAACAAAACTTGCCCGTGGCCGCGGTAAGCGTACAGCTGAAGCTGCTTTATCATTCGCGGTGATACGTCGGCTCTTTACGTGTTTATTTGTCGTATTCATGGCACGCTTCGAGAGAGAATTGTGTCGTCTATTTTCGCGCGCTGTGATGTTCAACGCGCCGATATATTTTTCTTTCTTTTTTAAACTGTTGTAAATTATGTATTGAATATTATAAATAATCGGAATACAATAACGTTGATATACGATATATCTCGAAATTGTACAGGCAAGTTTCCTGTGGTGAGACAGTGTAGTCTTTTATAGAAATTTTTATTTGTAACGATCGTACTTCATTTACTCAACGGTCGGTTTAAAGTGCTTTAGGATTAAATATTTGCCTATCAAAATGGTAATTTTGCTCTATAAATTATTTAAGATTGCAGAACAAGGTAAGAATGTCAGTATGTGCAGCTCTTGTTTTACTTGAATCTTCGCTCATTCAACTGAACATAGGTATGTGTAATGTAGGTCAGCATCATAAGAAATTGCATTTATCTTTAGACAATGAAGATTCTCAGATTATATATATATTATAGCCAAAGATGAGGATGATGAAGATAAGGAAACGGATGGTATTATTCAAGAACTTAAGATTAATTTAAAAAACATAGTACATATTGAGATTCTCTTTGTATATTATTCTACTAATATCTTTCGCGATTAGCTAACGATTTTGAATCAAAATAGTAACAAATTTTCCTGCTTTTAACGTAACGTGTACCAAACATGAGCAGACAATGCGATTACAGTGAAATATTAAATAGAATTATTGCTCTCTTTAGACCTAAATATTTTCGAGAACACCCTCGTTACACTTGCCTTAAACGTCTGCTCTAAAAGCATTCGATGGCCTCGCCAGTCGTTACATTCACTATAGCCTACCTAACGTGCAGTCTCCAACCACCCTTAACAACAGATTTCCCACCTGTACCTGTACGATCGTTATGCGAGCGCTCTGCGCTATCAGAATCCGTATTTTCTAAGCAATTACTGTCACACTCGCTACCTGAAAAATTACCACCCACCGATGAAGATATGTAAACATAGAAAATGCAGTTCTCTGATATATTTCGCGACCAAATCTAGTCCTAAAGATCAAATGCTAAAGTACATAAATGGGATCAGGATAATCTTCCCTACATAGAGATTTATTGTGTAACTTATCGCGTAGAGCTACGTGTCACATTAATCTTTGTCGTCGTTTGATGAATTAGTCGACAACTCAAAACGGAAACGTGTAAAAATTATTTCACCCAGACCGAACCACAACTGATCGTACATGTGGCCAAATGAATACGTGAAATTCTGATGCTGCTAGGTCGACGTCGTAGCGTTGTCCATCGTCGCATTGCACAGACGTCAAAATTGACGAACATCGTTCTAGTAACTGTTCGTACGTGTTACAACGTTACGATGTCCATAGAGGCATCCATCATTTCAACGGTCGTGTGACCGCGTTTTAAAAGTTCCAGACAAATCCGCGTGCTAAAAACGCAGAGACCTCCAACATCTACATACATATATAGAAACCCTTCAGCTGTGTATTAGACCCGGTGCAACCAAGCTACGCGACGTTGCGCCGTTGTAATTTCACGCCATCGCAATCGCGCAACTATTTCACCGCTTTATATCTCCAATAACGGAATCACACGTCCGTGTGCACTGCATCGTTAGAAGTATAAAGCTTCCGAACTGCATAACGTCACAGGGAAATCGGAACAATGTCGTTTATATATTTCTAACAATGTACGAGTGTACGATCCCACTTTTAGAGATACAAAACCTGATTCAGAATAGCGCTGTGATGTCACTGTGACTTTGCATTAGCGACGTAAATTGTTATCTTTCGTACATCGGCGCTGGAAAGTAGCCGGATATTTGATTATTCTTTACGCGATGTATTTTCCTTAGATAAATCGCACTGCAACAATTTTATTCCTTGCTACGATCATAATTACGCGCAACAGAATATTGCGACACAATTGAATTGATTTTTAAAAAGCAATGTGCAATAATAATTGTCCAATCTGATAGAGCTATTTTGTTACTTGACAAAAGCTGCTGCTTCTAATTATTATCTTATCGTTAATTCGATGCATTTAATCAAAATGTATTCGCGTGTACTGCGTCGTAAAACTTCAGAAATACAAAATAGTCGACTCGGAAAGGTATACCGGTGCCAAATCGTAGCGAGGTCGCATCGTTGTTCTACAGTGGGCCTTATATTTTGGATAATGATGTCGTACGCTGATGTATATTACATCGTTGTATAGAAGTATAAGGTTTGATGCAAATGCCGTGATATCACCACGGTGATATGAAGCCTACGATCTTCCCATATTCCAGTGCGCCGCGTCATAAAATTTCAGAAATATAAATTGCAATGACGCGACGCGGCGTCACATTCTTGGTCGACACAGGGCCTTCTTATAATGGGGCCGTAAACTCGTCTGTATTATATCGCTAAAAATAAAACGCTTGATATAAAGCGCTGTGATATCACCGCGAAGATACAAATCCTATAATTTCAACAACGTTGCGTCCCCCGTCTGCATCGAATCTTGCCTAGCAACGAGCTTCGTACAAACGAATTTCGCGTCTCATTAGCAAACTTAAATGTCTATAATCGACGACGTAATGGCTCTACGTTTGACAAAATCGTATCATATGCTAGCGAATTTTCGGCGTAAGATGCGCGACGAAAATGTAGACGAGGAGAAGCTGCATCAGCACAAGTCCAGTACAAGTGGAGTCGGCTCCTATTGACCGAGCCACTGCAGCTCTCGCTAATACGACGAACCCTTCTCTTCTCTTCATCTCTTTCTCTCTCTCTCTCTCTCTCTCTCTCTTGTTCCTCCGTCTATGCTGCTCGAGTTAACGAGTTTTTCTAACGTGTACCGAAAGCACAGCCGGACAGAAAAATCTGCGCGACCAGGAACGAGTGTTTGGCGGGCAGAACGAGAACCGGGACAGGAACAGGCGAGAATTTGTGCCGCTGCTTCGATAATTCGACGAGCGAATATCTCAAGCGAACACTGTTTCGACGAGGAATAAACGTCGACGATAGTTTTAATCAAATTTAACGACCGCGATGCGCTTATCGATTTTAGACATGCGGCGCTTACAAACCGCGCTGACTCATACATTCGCTCGATGCAGGTTGACGTATCGGAGTATGCAGTGAAATTGCTCACTGGGAATATTTTTCGTTTAGATACGTAGAAAGCGTTCTAGTGGATTCAATTAAGAATTAGAATAGAAAATATATAGTAAAATTAATAAAACGTTTATTTCTGTGGGGGAGGATGCGGTTAAATTGAAAGTATAAGGTATCGAAAGCGGAATTACTTTTTGAACTGGTCTCAGGTGGTTTAAAAGTCGAGTCTGCCACTTTCGGCATTTAGCGAGCGTAGAAGCGTGCAAGAACTTTTCAACACTTGGAAATTTCCACCTAAAATACCTGTTCTACGTCTACTACCATTACATCAATCTATCCAACTGTATCTCTCATAAAACTTCCCTTGTTTCCTCCTCTTTCTTCCTAGAGGTGCTACAAACGAATAACCCGTTCCACAAATTCCAACAACGTAATCCGATAAAACATCTCAATCCTCTTCTAATTCGATACATTACTACCTCTATTCGAAACCTGCTAACGTGTAATTATTATCATTAATCGAAAAGATTAAACTAGAATGCAACCAACCGAACATAATTTTAATAGCTAGCTGGTTCATTTATTGGTTCATTTATACTTTTCCTCGATCACATAATTCTTCCTCAACACCTAACTTACACAAAGTCGACCAAAAAGCAAGAGAAAGAAAAGAGGAAAGAATCTTCAATCGACGGAATCTCAAAGGGCGAGGTTCCTGCGCTATTTTATCAAAGGAAAAAGAAAACATTCACGCGGTATACACTGAGTTGGATCAAAGCCAGCTACTTTTATCGATGCACCGATATCGACCTCTGTGCTCGTAATAAAAGCGTAACGCGCATCGCCCCTCGAACAACTCCCCAATAAGTCGCGCGGAACAGTCGAATATAAACAGGTAATTTCATCTAGGAGAGAGTCTCGGGGGCTGGAATAAAGCCGGTTCCCGGGGATTCGAGTGGTATTTCTAGCGTGCATCCGGGTACCGGTGTAAAATGCGGTGGAAAAATTTGTCTCCCGAGTCGTTGCCCTTAAGCGACAGAAAAATTCCCCGGGCGCGGACCGAGTACACGTGGACTGTTGCCAAAAATTTCGATCGTTATAGCGCTATTACTCAAGGTGCTTCTCCAGCGAGCCAACTGGAAAAAGAATTTCGCGGCCACGGACCTGCTCCGCGTACCTGTCACCATTTACAATTCCACCCAGTCATTTCGATCACTGAAACCCATAGAGAAATATTCATTTCCTTAATTTTCTTCTCTTCTTCTTTCTTTCTGAATGAGTAAATAGTATCGATTACCGTAGCTTTGCTACAATATTTGACAATCTACCTATTTTTAGTTTTGTACGAAGTATATTCAGGTCGATTCTAAAATATCAAGTTCAATACGAGTGAAACGGCTGGACTCTCAGTTTTCCTTGTAAATATTCACACCATCTTCTCGTTACCACTATTCTATCAATCGCGTAATATAAAATTACTGGATTTTTCTACGGCTTGCATTACAATCCACTCACTCACTATCGTCAGTTAGATCGTATCACATTGACGATAAGTAACTATTTACATCGTTTCGCACTTTTCTACGTCGCAACAATTTTCCTATGTCTTCAAACAACAGTGACGTATCTTCCTCAGACCTTAGGGAGTTCTTTGAAACTTTCGCGATAATTTACAGTAAAAAGTTCCTGGCTTTCAACTACCATTTTTCGCGAGAATATCGAATATTCTCCGTTAGTATGTGATCCCACGATATAGCGAAGCTTTCCGTCAGAATGCTCCATGGATATTCTCATTTTTCCCAAGGATTTTTCTATTTAAAAAAATAAAACGAAAATATAAGAAATCGAATGGTGCAGGCTGATGCACAAACGCGCGTGTGACTGTGAATAACCTTGTACGACGAAATTCACGGCCTAATGAGATCAGGCTCGAACGCGACCTAACTATGCAACAAATCAAGAGATACCGTACTATTTGCACAAGGAGATTAACGCGATTAAGCATGTCGTATCGATAGGAAATTCGCTTATCGTGGCAATTTTTTCCTTCGCAAGATACGAGAACGCCAGACTACGCTTCGCGAGCGCCAGCTCCATTAAAAGTGGAAAAATGAGAAAAAATAAAATAAAATCAGAAACCCCACGGTGAGTGAAATATAAAAACCGGAAAGCGAAAAAGAATTCATACTAGTCGATCAATAACGGAGCTTATTATCGCCGTGCTTTTGTTCGCAAAGTTCTGTTTGAAATTGTAATAAGGTATAAAGGTAGATATGTAATAGCGTTTCAATGAGGATTTCGATAAGTTTAACGTATTGTTATATCGCTTTTCTTCAGAAACGATGCTCGTATCGGGCACAGAAAAGTAGACATTTCAATGAAGTCGGTGTAAAAAGGTTTTAATAAATACAGAATAATGACGAGTCGAGTAACAATAAAGAATAATGATGGATCGAGATTTAGGAAGCGAGAACTACGGAGCGTGTTCATCATGTCTCTGTACGGTGTAATCAGGCACGTTTAAAAACGTGTTTCTCGTTTCAACCAAGTTTCTAACCACTGATTAATTATTCCGTGTCTGTCTTCTGTTTATACAAAGAAGTTAAGTTTAAGTTGTTCGGTAAACTCATTAAGAATTCCGTAGATTGAGAAAGAAATACTCATACGAAAGCTATTCTTTAGTCGATTATCGATTATGAATAACTCAAGTAGATTAATCTCTCATGGAAGGCAGTAACGAGCACAGAATCTTTATTGCTTTAATAAAATTACTCTGACATAATTAAACTTAACGTAGTTACTGTCTAATAAATTGTATCGATGAAAAAACTAGCACAGGAAGATTTTCACCTTACCTTTCATTTTCAAATAGCTAGCAAAATTATTGCCACGTATCCTTATTTATTGCAACGATGCATTTTCTTCTCTGATTCTATACATTTCATTTTCATAATATCAAATTTAAGTAACCTATAAAAGTACTACTACACGATACAAAATTTAATGTATTTGGCCCTAATTAACTAACATGTAAATGCCATAATAAATGTAGTAGCGTAGAATTCTTTTTGTAGCCACTAACACGATCTTCCCTGTTTCATCTTATTTCATCGTGTTTCCATTTGCGTTCATCGGAAAATCGCACAACTTTATCAAACAGTGTGTCATAGTTCCCATCCCGAGTATTCGCGAGCACAATACATTTCCGTTCAGATCCTGTCCGTGGTTTCTAGCCGCGATATTATCTTGATAAGCTAGCTGACCTCTAAATTGCTTCGAATATGATTTGATAACGCGACCGGCTGTACGTGCGCGTGTGTAATCAATGCTGTACCAGTGAACATCGGCGAATCTCCTCTAACCTATTACTGTACAACCACAACCAATTTATCGAGTTAAGACACAGTTATGTCATCGCTGTCGCAGACATTCAACCAAATACGAAACGTCCCGCGTTTCGCTTGTCTCGTCGGTACGCTCGCGTCACGAGTCGAGGATAATAATTTTCTAATTGAAAAAGGAAACAGAGATTGTACGACCACGAAGAAAGAAACATAACGTTCGATGGAATTTGTAATTTGTCTGCAGTTCTTAACCCTATTAGCAATGAATACAGAGTGTTTCAGGATGGATGATTATCCGAAAAGTCAGGAGGTTGTTTTACGTTCAAAAATATGTAGAGAAGAAAGAGTGAAGCTTTTGGCTGGACATCCCGCTTTTTCGAGAAAATCGAGGTTGAAGATTTGTTGGGTACACATGCACTTAGGTGACTTTATGTTTGACTATCGACGAAATGTCGTCGACAAATATTTCAAACACGATTTTCTCGAAAACGAAGCGTTGAAAAAGGAAATTTTATCTACGTTTTTTACCTACTTTTGCTTATACATAGATAACATCATCTTGATTCAATACGAAGTTAACTAGGTTGAATTGCGAGAAATGAACCGAAATTTCAAGTACTTATTTTATCGTCTTCTCTTTATTTATACCATTAACTGATCCTAAGTAACCGTGATGATTGAATTCGTTAGAACGTGAATTACATTTGCGTGTATTGGAGATCCGAATTTAGGAATATTTCCCTTTGTCTATTAATAGGAATCGTTCTGAAATAGAAGCCAAGCGAACGACGAGCCGCGATTCATCGTTTTTCTGATATCAATGAAGTGAACTTTAGTTTTAGAGTATTCGATTCATTTGGTCTTTCAGCCAGTCGCGTATTAATTACTTTCACGTGTATAACGTAACAAGATTCCCGCAGTCAGCCTCCGTTTAATTCGAATTGCTGCGTTACAAACAATGAAAGCACGCTGCCATTACAATGAGGACTAATTAGTAGTAGGTGGAATTAAGGTATACGATGGTTATTACAACGTGTCCGGTAATTAATCATCGTTTATTATGCGACATGGTGCTAACGGTCGCTCGAATTCAACCACGCATCGAAATCGAATTTCCAAGTATTTCTAATACACAAGTCCTCGCCAATTTCTCAAACTTTATTGCACGGGTAATGAAATTTTTGTCTACTTTTTTTTTAAAGCAACCGGTGTTCTATTCTGACGGAGACGTTTCATGTAAGAAAAATTGAAATAAATCATTCTGTATACTAATCTAGTCTCGCTACTTTACTCTGATCGAGATAAAAAAGAATTGAAAGAGACGGAAAGAAGGAAGGATAAAAAATGATAGCGCGAGTAAAACAAAACATAAATGGTAACCCGAATCGACAAGCGTTCCGCGCCTCCACTTCTATTTACCTGGTTACTTTTTTCCCGACTCGCGACACGTGTTACAATTCGCAAATATTTTCCTAACACTCCTACTGGCACGCACGCGTTCAATGCTTCGAAACGAACGCCGAATCCGAAACCTGATGATCAAATACACAAGGACTGACAGCTTATCGGAAGCGGTGTTGTGCGCGAAAAACACGCTCGTACACATCCCCACGTGTACCAAGCCTATAAATATAGGAGTAAATTTAGCTAAAAAAAAAAATGTTGCTCGATGACTTGCTTTACCTTCCTTTTTTCCTTCCTCCTTTTCTCTTTTTTTTTTTTTTAGATCAGTGTTCGCGCGAATGAAAATCGATCTGTTGCAACCAATTACGAGGATTACTCGTACTGCTAAGCTTCCTCGACAACTTTATATTACCAATTAGTTGTAGGGCTGACAGTGGAATGTAGAGCGATCTCTCGTTAGATCTTAATTAGTAGCTTTGATTTCAAGCGGAAATGTTGGAACTTGTCGTCGAATGGTTGAATATTTTATATTTGGATAAAGCGATTGTAATTTTTCTAGTGAAATTGACGATCGATTTGGTAGATCACACAGTATTAGGATATTTAGGACACTTCCATTTACAATACTAAGAATCGATCTAACAAGCAAGAAATGCGCCAAGCGGAGGCGCTGAGCTCTTTCAAAACCGTGCATTTCGTGAAATAATTTGTCCAATCAACGATAAGACAGATTACACCGTTCGCTTTTCCACCGATTACCACGACAATTACGGAAGAGAACGCAATCTTCAAGCTATCAGTCTTGCCAACCTGCAACAATTATCTTGAACGCTGACCGAATACCTCGTCCATTCGAAACGATCTCGTCAGCGTTCCATCGTGTACCAATGCCATTCGTTTCACCACGAACAGCAAATAATACGAATCCGATCGCCGAATTAATTACTGGCCACTCTGCTGTTCTCGTTGCGGCCATAAAATTGTTCCGCCGATCCGAATGACAGTCAACGCGATAGTCGTTCGAGTTACGGAAATTGCGCTGACTAATTACGCGCCAAAACGTGTCAATACCGTGAGCGACAGTTTAAACCACTGACAAATCCTTGACTGGCGCCAATTCGGGCTTTCGAATCAATACCGTCTTTTTTGTTATTTTCGTTCATTCTATTCGATTGAATCGTGATAAGTGAATTTTTATCTAACGTAAAATTTCAATCTAGAGATATCGGATTTTCGACGACGATATTATTGAGAAAAGAACATTTTCTAGGAAACATCCGTTCGTTCTATAGATTCCACTGAATTGTCGATAATTTACCGATACATTTTCGAACAGTATTAGTCGTGTGAGATATGCTTGTGCGATAAAATATCACTTTTACGACTCGAGAAAATAAATATAAAGCACTGACTAACATCTTCAAATTAAATGTTCGAGACCGTGGCATATTCAAATCTGCAAGTCAGACATGACAGTGTCAAGATACGAATGTAAAGGTTAACAGGATGGAAGCCCGCAGAAAATTCGATAAACTGGTAATTTAGTCACTAGAAATCACATCTATTTAATACCATGTATATTAAATTTTCTAAGTACTTTTAGTTAATGAAGTTTTATCAAAATCACGCTTATACGATGCAACATCTCGTGAAACACCGCTAAGACACAAAAAAGCTTTATATTTTTCCAGACCTAATTTTCATTGTATCGTTTTATCCAGAAACAATTTTCTGGACAAAATCTCTAACAACGAACACAGTAGAAATTCTCTAGAATTCCGGGCATTTTATAAATATTTTCCAAGCAAAAATACGGAAAGGAAAACAGCGTTCCCGATTAACCGACGCTCTTGTCGTTGCTTCCTCGAAAGTTTCCGAACAAACGCGCAAAATTCCAACTTGATATTTTTTCACGTGACCGTCGCGTGAATTTAAAAATTTCGTGGCCAAGCAATATGACAAACAATCGATTCACAGTAGCGCTCGGCCAGACGATCGATGAGCACGCCTGCCGAATAGAAACGAACGATGACAATAGGCCATGAATTCCGCTGGTCGATCTTGCAACACGCCGAATCTGCATTCCCATTTATATGGAAATTACGGAATCACACGTTTGTCCAATCAATTAGCGGCGATCGATCTCTACGAAGGAGACAGTGGACGTTATTTATAGGGCCCGATGGAATCGACAAGAATTCGTTGACTGGTTTTGTCACGAAGACGCCGAGAGCAATAAGAAATTCTCCGATATCAGGTGAACCGGAAGAGTAAAGTCGTCAGGCCGACAGATGTAACGAATCGCACTTTGAAAATTAGTTTCGAAACTGACCAACTTTCGAACGAGTAGTTTTCTTCCGCTTCGAGAAGGTGGATGAAGAAAAATTTTCACTGGTTACAAAATGAGGGAGATTTCAAGTGTATAGTTTTGCAAAGTTTGAGGGGCCGCGCTAAGAAAGTACGATGCTCTTTAGAAAGTATTGGATCGAAAATTCATGGCATTTAATTATCAGGATAATACATATTAAATGCTATGTATCAACTAGAGAGAGAAAGACTAAGAAATAACGATCGATCAATTATGACTGAAGATTACAGGAGAAAAGTGCTTCTCGTGTTATTTAATGTTTAAAAGATTGAACTTTAATATCGCATACTTAATGCGTTGTAAAACTTCTCTAAACCGGCTAATTTGGAGCCATTGTATAATCTAATCATATTAAATTCCGAAAAAGTTATAGTAAATAAGAGATTTAACGAATAAAATCTCTGGTCAGGCAGAAATGTACAAACATGTGCAAAATTCCAATTACATTTTTAGTTATAACAATAAGCTCCTGAGCAAACAATGCCTGTTTATTCCTATGCAATTTGTCTAGATATAGACTGGCAATACTAATTCGGTATACCAATAGCGTAACTTAAGAACTATCTGTTACATTGTGTTTAACGAACACTGAAACGTTCATGACCTTTATTTGAACAACGATACTTTTACGACGATATTTTTAATAATCCTTCTCTCAAAATCCAGCATTTGTAACGAAAACTGATTCGACGTTTGATTTTAACTGTACATATATTATCCTTAAAAAAATGGAAACATTTAAACAAGGTCGGACATCACGGCGACAGTTCTAAAATAGATTCTTTTTGTTGCAGAAAGGCAAACAAGATTACCATTTCAATGGCACCGCCAAGAATGTGTTCAACAATGAAAATAAAAACACAGAATACGAGAATAGGGAAAAAAGTACGAATAAGAGTAACACAATTATCAAAAAAAAAGGGAAAGAATTCTATTTGTTGTTCCAGATTTACAAGTAATACATTTTTTCTAAGATACTGTATCAACGAAAATTTTCAACTAGCAAAAATACTATTTCTAACGATATTTTTCTTTGAGGTAGGAACCAAATTTCACAACAGACTCGATCATTTCGTGTTTGTAGACGTGACGTCGCGCGTTGTGTCATTCGTACGAGACATCACGCCTGTTATTTCATTCAACCGTGAGACATCTCATCCAAAGGTTCGAAAGAAAAATCAGTTCGCGAGACATCTCATTCATCTCGTGCGAATGAGCGAGCGCAATATTAAACATCAAACATTCTTCTTCCAAAAGCAAACTTTTCCATTTTTTTTCTTTTTTTTTTTTTTTTTTTTGAAACGACATGTGCAATGTATAGTTATAACACTTACAACAATGTAATAATAAATACTGAAAAACAGAGGGGCGAGATATCACGACCAATGCGTTGCACGAATGACATCGCACTGGGAAATATCACGTTCCCAAATGTACAGGGGTTAAATCAAAGTTGTCCCAAAAACAAGTCGCTGCACAGAATCACCTGGCAGTTTACAAATACAGCGAACTTTCATGTACTGTAACGCAATAACTTCAAGATTCCAACTCACGATATCGTGGCTAAACATAAAACTCGACGGGTACCTTTCGAAAAATTGATTAAAATGCACGTTCGACCGGTCACCGAGACTGCACTTCCATCCAGGAACAATATCCCATTCAGGAAGAATTACGATCGTGAGACACGACGAGAAACACGTTTCACCGATAGATATCGGCTGCAAAATCAGCTGTATTAAACACGGCACAGAGAAATAAAAACGAACGATAGTTCATAGATCGATTTTCGTAATATTGTAAATTGGAGAAATAATGACGTCTTCTGAATGAAAACTAATTGCGCTATGAAATAAAGAACATCCTTTTATATTATAAGATTTCTTTCTTCACATGTTGAATACTAATTACGTACCTGCATAGATAATGTGAAATTGATAACTTGATAAAAAGTAGAGTTGATCAATTTGGCTTCTGAGAGGTTCATATAATACGGCTATCGATTTTATAGAATATGGGTTCTATTATATGGATATATGTAGGTTAAGTTCATAGAGTACGGTAAAATGTTCGTAACTTTGTTAACAGCACTACTTCGATCAAAAGAAGAAGTAGGTACATACCTACTTTTTACAAGAATTTCAATTGTTTTGGTCATTTAAAATTTCTATTCTTTCAAATATTAAACTTTCGAATCTTTTGGACTTTTAAAAGGTCTTCTGTCTTTCACGAATAAATTCGGTTGGTAGAATATGAAAGAACAATCCTTTGCTCTTCTAGAAACCAAAAGAATTGGCCGCGTTACACGCGAGAACACGTTGAAAGATATTATCACGCGAATACGCGTGGGTAGATCGAAGGAACGTGTTTCTCGCTTACATTAATTATCAATTGCTAAAAAGCCCCCGTCTACCTCCATTTCTATCGCCGCGGCTCCGCTCGACGTGCATTGTCCGCATGATTAATTGTGCGTGGACGTAACAAAAGCCGATTCAACGGCGCACGACTTGGTAGCATAAGCGAGCGCTGTGCAATGGATGACAACCTGTGTTATACGTGTGAACTGGATGGACGATGCTTTTCCAAAGATACGAAATTGAAGCGAAGAAAGGAGGTGTCGATGGTCCGGATAAAATGATCGAAATAGGTTTATTCGTCTAACGATTGCGCGAGAATGCCAAGCTGAATAAACGTCGATAGAGATCATTCCGATAGAAAGTTTACTCTTTGCGCTACAACGTTCGATAAATGTTGCATTTTTTAACCGTACATTAAAATTTTCAATGCGCTAGCAATTTATTTTCCATTATTCCGGATTACTCAAACGGTGATACGAGGTTAATGAGCGACTTACCAAGCACAATTGGCATAAATTACCGTATTGTGCAGTTAGCTTTTAGAATAAAGCACATCATCGTGTGTTAAATACTATAGTGTACAATGGGTCATGTATGTTTAACGTGTAGGATTTAGTATAACGTGTGTAGTAATTCTACCGATATAGTGTCACCAATGTGTAACACTGTTCAATATCTGTTCTACCGTAGTGGTATACGAGCGTAACTGCATTTTATACAACATGTAGAAGTTTCTAAGCGCTCAATTTTAGATTTTTACTGGCATAAAAGGGTTAAAAAAAAATGTTATTTACCGTGACGTTGGAAAGTAGCGCAGGTAAAATATACTGACGTCAATAAACATTATTTTTACTCGTAAACGTATTTATAAAATTCCAAAATAGATATCGCGGAAGTTAATTCTGCAGAAGATACCTATACCAGTGTGATGGGATACAGGTATGAGAATACAGATGCTTCAAAATAAAAACGTCTATTAGAGTTTAATGATGCTAACTAGTACGTAACACTGGTGACATACAAGTAATAATTCGCTATTACTAATACGAGAATACTACAATATACCCGCAACGTGCTGTCTACATTAATAACATAAATATGTAACGTAACGTAAAAAGGTTAGTATAGTAAAAGAGCAACTATCGATTCTAATGCTATCATTATATCTCTAGGTCTAGCAGTTCGTTAACAATAATCGTGTCATTAATATGTCATAACGACATACTAATATATTATATCACGAAAGGTATTGCGCAACTGTAGTCGTCGCATCTATGCCTATTTGTTTCAATTTTTGGGAATGAATTTAATAATAAAAAATGAAATTATTGATAATTTTAGAATTTCGAGTTAAATTAAACATTTCGTAATATCTTTCTACGCAAATACAGTTTTCTTCCTTACATTTACAATCTAATCTTTAGAAATGCGCGTTATCTTACATTGAGATCAGCATCGCCATTTCTATCTGTGATTTTTAATTAAGCTATATGCTTTGACACTTTTTTCCCTCTCGCATTTCCATTTCTCTTCTCTAAACTAAACTTACTAGACGCAAGTTACTTTCTACAAAAACAGAACTCAAATAAAACTTCCTTCTAAAGAGAAACAATAAAGCCGTAGCAAGTGCACAGACAATATGCACAAGATTACAACTCTACAAAGAGAAAACCGAATTATCTTCGAGGTAGCCAAAGAATCTAATCTAATCTCGGCAAACTTCTTCAGATATCTAGCAGCCAACGAAAACGCGTTTCGTTCCGACACCTTGGGACGCTTGGGAAACGTGTCATCGGTGCCTCTGACTCCCGGTTCGATAATCAGAACGGTGGCATAGAAAGAACCAGAAAGTATGGAGAAAAAGAGACGAAAAAATCGGCAGACTAATTAGCCAATTTCATTGCGTCACATATAGGAAAAGCAAATGGATAATCCCTGGTACGGAGAAACTCGAAACCGCTACCACTTTATCAGTTACTTATGCAAATTTGCCCATCAAATGGTGTACACACGCATTCAGAGCAAGGATGATACGACCTTCACCTCCGAAATGCGACGCGTTTCTGCGTAGTCGATAAAGTCGTCGACGACGCGTAATGTCGCGAAAATTTCTTATTGGGCGCTTCCGGCCACGTTGGCTCAAGGATAAGAATATTTTTAATGCGTCATTATCTGTCACTTCGGAATGATTAAACAATAAGAGCTACTTGAACAAATTTATCTGCGAGATAGTTATAAAGTTGTACAGTGATTCACGGAAATATTTAAACTAGAGTCATTAAAACTATCAGAATTATAGGTGTAATTCAGAATTAAAAAATAGAAGAAAGAATATCGCGAAATATATTTATTGCAAGAACCAATTTTTGATACTTTGATCTATCAATGATGAAACTGGGTTCGACGGTTTTATTTTTAAATTTGTAACTCAAAAAAGAACAATAGTGAGAAAAGATATGCGAAAAGATACTTCTTTTAAATTGACTCAATTTTTTTAAGTTTCACGACGTAGAATAGCGAGGAAGAATTAGAAGGATGTCATTTCTATTATTACCAAAAGATGGAATATCCAATCATTCTATCAATAGTCGAATATTGTGTTTCCCGCTCACTTATTGCGCATGAGGCATCATTACTACTGACGTAATGCAAACTTATGCTAATCAGAAATAGTAGAATAGTAGAAGTTTTAAGAGCGAGATAATATACCATTTAAACAATCTTAAGTTTTAATCGTTTATTTTAAATTTTTTACCTTTCGTGATCCGACGATTTTACAATATTACTTGCTACCAACAGAATGCTGTTTTTCCTATCAATGTATATTCCTAAATTATCCTATTTTTCTCTCAATTGTATAGGAATATTTTATTAATTTCGCGAAATAATACAAAATTTAAATTAAAATCTGACTGAAAATGGAAACCGCTTCCGCGGTGAAATATTTTTAGTGAAATTTAAGATTGAATTTGCTACTATATGGTTTGAATGTTCTATACGGAGCGAGATAATAACGTCACCAGTGAAGTTTTTCACCTCATTTCGCAACACAAAAGCGAACCTTCGGAAATCAAATTATATTTGACGTTTAGTTACAAATAACTTGGCGTACATATAGTTAATTTCATTGCCACTTTATACTTATACTCTCGTATTTTACTAGTTAACGGTTACATTTATATATCGCTTTATTTTTAAATTCTGTTAGTTACAGTTTGCATAAATTTCTCTTAACCGTTAAAAATAGTATGGCTACATACAACATGGAAAGAACTTAATACAAATGATCACGATATTAAGAAAAAAGAATCTTGTACAGATTTCTGAAATTTCGCTATTTTCGCACAAGTGGTGTTAATAATCGTGGCTATTTATTAACAATATATTGACACAAATGTGACCATTAACAAAGCCTCTTTAACCACAATCAAAATGATGAATACCTTCGCTCCTAGCCACATAATATTGAATTACACACGATTCGGACTACGGCCCAAACACGATAAACGCTTGTTCCCATCGAAATGGAATTTAGTCATGGATCTAATTTAGACTTCCATTCATGAAACAGAGACATAAAATGTACGAATATCCTTCAAAATCGATAAATAAGTACAAAGTTAAGAGTTTGAAGCCATATACATCTAGTTTAAAGGTAAAACACTTTCCTTTTCAATTCTAACATAAGGAACACTTTTCTTTTCAGGAGAGGAATTTCTATGCGCTTAAAGGAAACACAATCGGAGGATTCTGAGAAAAAGGAATAGAATAAAATCCGTCGTTGATATATTAAAAATAATTTTAGGTATCTGTGCTATCCTCATTTTTCCCCCATTTTGTACCAGTCTTGTTTTTATACACACCATGGGAAAATTACCTTGCGCATCATCGAAATCAATCTCCTACATCACGAAAACCACATAAAAACTCCTCGTTATAACCATTCATCTTGCCACGCACAGCCACCTCCCTACGTATACTTTCACTATCCGTTACAACATCGTTCTCCAGAAAATTAACCACACGCCATCCTCCTTCGCGCTTATTGTTAGATGAATGCAAAAACTCTGTCTGTTCCAGAGTCCCAGCATTATCTATCATAGCAGCCGACTAATAAGTACGTACATTGGTCGTGACGCTGTCGTGATCGTCGATGACGCTAACCGATTCAGGGTCAAAGTAAACCGTATAATCGGTATGTTGGCGAGTTCGTGAGTCTCTAGACCGTGCAACCTCCGAGAGAAGATCAATGGAAAACGGCAGAAATCGGAGCCATGGCTAATTCTTTGAACAACAACGAAGAGACGGACAGAATCGGAAAAGCGGCGCGATCGTAACTCCGTGTAACCGTGACGGCCGACATTAATCGCTGCCACGTGCTACCTATTTGTCTTCGCCAGTTCGAGAACCGGCCACGTTCCACCGCCTATACATGTTCCTATGGTTCCTGGTTGTTCGAACGAAATCTTTACGCGGTATTCGAGTTCCAGCTATTAGGAGGAATTTTCAAGATTTTAAAATGTTCGCTAACATTTGCGTGACGAAAAAATTTTTTGATTTTATCTGATATATCGTATTTTAAGTATCATAAAATTCTTTCTCGGTCCTATCTAAATCTTAGTTTTATCTGTATCACGATTTCTGACCAATTTAGAAAAATAAAGGTTCTCCGTTGATAATTGCGTGTCGAAAGAATTTTAAAATATTCCATTTGCTTTTGTATTTCTCAACTTTGACCAAACGTTAATTGGAAATTTCACGTGTATCATCATTTTTTATCACCTTTATGAACAAATTTTGTGTTTTCAAAAATTAGCTTCCATTGCTGAATCTAAAATTCCAGCCAAAAAATTTCCATAATTATCCTGAAATTTATACAACACGAATATTTCCCAAACGTTTAATCATACGATCGACAGTTGACAAATAAAATGATATTCGATCGTTGGGAGCGCACGATCGACGGAAATTTTAACTCGCATCCCACGCGGGAACGGTGTGCGCGACAAGATCGCGCTGATAAGCATGTTTTTCTACGTGGCGCGCGGACACCTAAACGCGAGCCGAATTCCCCGGGGAAATAAGAACAATATCGTGAACGCGACACGTTGACGGGTAAACAGCGCTTCGTAGCGCAATGTCGACTACGAAACGCGTGATTTAACGCAATAAAAACACAACCGTAAACTTTTTGTGGCTACACTACGTTTCGATTGCCGCGATTCATGTTTTTTTTTCCTTGTTTGTGTCCTCGAAAAATAATTGGTTGTTACGCGAGTAAATCAAAACAAAACTGGAGTTAAGAACGTAATTGCGGTAAAAAATATCAATAAATGGCTTTAAGCAAACAAACGATAAAAGTATTAATATTTTAATCTAAGAATCTATTCGAATCTTAAATATAACGATAGAAGATAACGAGACATATGGCTCGATTTTGGAAATTGTTTTCACTGAAAAACGTGCGAGCAGGGACTTGTTTACTATAAAGTTAGCATGACGTTTGATGATGATTTTCAGGCAAACATTGAATGTGATAGTAACGGAAAGAAGCGCGATTGTTTCGCATCGTATACTCTCTGAAACGACGCGCGCTGTATTACTCTCGATTTCGATTAAACGACGAGATATTTCACAGTATGCAAGGTCGTGCACACCGTGTCGATTGTCGCGAACACCGTTTGACAGCTCCGGCTGACAGATTTGGTCGGATGTCGCAAAATCGGCGGGAATGACCGTGAAATAGATAGCCGGCTCGCCGGATAAATCTATGGAATTTCAGTGTTGCTCACCAGATGAAGCACGGTGTTGACAACTTCCCGATTCGACACCTGTCCCACTTCGATCAGCCCGATCAGCACGGCGAATTTCAGGCTGTCGTTCATCGCCATCGCCACCACCTCCTCGGGCCGTTTAATGTCACTGAACGGTGGACTTTTCATGTCCGCCATCGCGACGGTTATTTAACCTGATAACACGTTTCCCTCGCGAGGAAAATATACGATAGTTTACACAGAGACCGTCTTATGAACGAGAGCTTTTCCCCGTCACATGATAATACAACACAAATTGATCTTCCATGTTAGAAAGTAGACACTGTTATGAGGAGCCTGCCAGTACGGCAACGCGAAACACCCTAGCGACGCGGTCGCAATACCAACACTAACTGAACCCGTAAATTCCTACCTGAGCGGCGTACGCCGCTGTGGTGGGGGGAGGGCGCGGCTTACGAACCGCTTATATACCCATATGAACCTGCACCGGTAAATATTACACGCTGCTTTATTTATTCGTAATTTAAATTTACTTTTTCGATATTAAAGATTCAATAACATCACTGGTGACATCGCTATGCCATGGAATTAATTAAAGTATTTAAATGAAAGAAAAATTATACTCGTAAAATTTGTTATATTTTTATCATAGAAATAGCAATATAACGTACTAAATGTATAATAATAATTTTGTTCCTTTAGTAGGATATATATTATGCATATATGCATATAACAATGCATGTGAAATAAGCAACAGCGTTCTGGCGCAATGAATAAGGTATACGAAATTATGAAATTCATCCAGCAATCAATGTGTTAATAATCACGATGATAACATATGTAAAGGAGAAATATAAATTTTAACTCGATATAATTATGAATTATTTTTGTTAAATTAACCTGTAAATGATGTCTGGTAGTATGCATTATTCGATTTGCTGCTTACATATGAACTTCTGGCAATAATACTATTGATTTATTCCCGATAATCTCGATTAATACCGATAAGATATACAAAATGTATGAATATTTATATGACATGCTTATAGAATCACTTTTATTCAAACCGAAATAATTGCAGAGATACCCGACATATATACGGATTTCACTCGATTTTACCTTTGATGAATAAGTATTGTAGATTGTAATAAATTACGATGTGTATGTTCGCGGTACTACAGAGATCTACGGTATGAGTATGAACTGGTATGAGTAACACACGCGTCACTAGTAGTAAAAATGGCGTCGGCGGACGTTGAACGTGCTAAGGTAAGTGTCATTTTTTAAATTTTCCGCCTATATTACGCTACATCTAGCAATTATTCCTATTGGAAAGAATCACGTGTACAAATGCTTGTTTTCATGTATAAATACATATTCAGTCCTCGATTTATACGCGTAATGTTTATAATTTGAAGGGCGTTGGTTCTCTATTCTGTCATAACAACAGTATTCTTGATAAAGCTCTCCGTATATGGATAGTACTGCTAGTTTCCGGCCGACTTACTAACTGTTAATAATCATGGCCTTTTCATTTTTTCAGATGGAATCTACCTTACGTAATTTAAAATTGTCTGGTCATGTTGGATTCGACAGTCTTCCAGATCAATTGGTAAATAAATCCGTTCAAAATGGATTTGTATTCAATATTCTTTGTATCGGTAAGACAAATATGTTTGTTAGTTTTTAATACATATGTGTACTATAAATCTTTACGATTGTTAACATTTATAATTGTACTTTTAATAGGTGAAACTGGACTTGGAAAGTCTACTCTTATGGATTCTTTATTTAATACAAGTTTTGAGTCTATGCCAAGCCCACATAATCTCCCTGCTGTAAAACTTAAAGCACATACCTATGAATTGCAAGAAAGTAACGTTAGGTTAAAGCTCACTATTGTCGATACGGTTGGTTATGGAGATCAAATTAATAAGGAAGACAGCTTCAAAGCTGTTGTTGATTATATAGATGCCCAATTTGAAGCATATTTGCAAGAGGAATTGAAGATAAAACGATCTTTGCCAACTTATCATGACAGTCGTATTCATGTTTGCCTATATTTTATTTGTCCAACAGGACATGGGTAAATATATAGTGTAAAATATTTCTTATGGAAACATTTATCATTTTTATTCTGACATTATCTTTATTGATATTTAAATGTATAATTATAGATTAAAGTCAATTGATCTAGTCTGTATGAAAAAACTGGATACAAAAGTCAATATTATTCCAATTATTGCCAAAGCTGATACAATATCTAAAACGGAATTACAGAAGTTTAAGGTATAGCAGAAGTTACAGTCATCTATAGATATATTTATTTATTACAACTTTTTTCTTTATCTTCTGTTCCAGACTAAAATTATATCTGAACTACAAAATAATGGAGTTCATATTTATCAATTTCCTACGGACGACGAAAATGTTGCAGAAGTAAATACTAGTATGAATGCCCATGTACCTTTTGCAGTAGTTGGTAGCACAGACTTTGTTCGAGTTGGTAACAAAATGATGCGCTCTCGCCAATATCCATGGGGCACAGTACAAGGTAAAATTACAATTATTTGCTACTATTAAAATATGTGAATTATCCTGAACCATGGTGTTCTTTTTATAGTGGAGAATGAATCGCATTGTGACTTCGTTAAATTGCGTGAAATGTTAATAAGGACAAATATGGAAGACATGAGAGAAAAGACACATTGTCGTCATTATGAGCTATATCGTAGGAAGCGACTGGAACAGGTAGTTTATCGCACAAAATAAGAATTTCTGAATCTGGCTTGCATAATCCAATTATTTATAATTATAATTTTCAGATGGGATTTAGCGATGTTGATAGTGAAAATAAACCAGTTAGTTTCCAACAAACCTGCGAAGCAAAAAGATCCATTCACCTGCAAGAACTCCAACAGAAGGAAGATGAGATGCGACAGATGTTCGTGGCACGAGTAAAGGAGAAAGAGGCTGAATTGAAGGAGGCAGAGAAAGAGGTAATAGTATTTATAATTTTTAATGTTTCTGTAGAAAATCCATATAATAATTTCATTTTTGTATGTATTACTTAGCTTCATAACAAATTCGATAAACTGAAAAAAGATCACACAGAGGAAAAGAAAAAGTTGGAAGAAAGTAGAAAGAAGCTCGAAGACGATATTTTGGAATTCAATAGGCGAAAAACTCAATTCGCTCAACAACCTCAACATCATACGTTAACACTAGGTAAAAGTAAAAAGAAGTAGAAATGTCCGCCATTGATGCTGCAATAAATAAATACGATGCTCCATTTTATATCTCTATATACGTATAAGTATTGTTACTTTAATCGCATAATATTTGATCACTGAGATTAAAATTAAATTATCAAATGTTCTCGAACATTATAATTTATATTGCATTTTTATGTATTTCTTTACTCGTAGATGTTATTTTATACCAGACTGACTATCATGAGAAAAGTGATGTTTACCAAATTTAACTTACTTTTTGTATTAACATATGCACTTTGAGAAAAATAAAGATATATTTGTTACTTACAAATACATCCGTTCAGCAATCAATTATAATTACTATACAAATGTCTAAGAGATTTATAATTAAATATTTTATTGTTCAACAAAATATAACAATTAACACAATAGTATCGTAGTTAAATAAAACTAACGTTATTAGCGGCATATTTTATACGTTATATGAAATACACGAACTGATTACGAGCTACTTTTATAGAAGCATGTTTTGATTACTAACGTTAAGTAAAAAATGAAAGTAGGATGTGCAACACAATCATATCACATTACAAATCATGAGAAAATAAACAGACTATGTTTGCGATGATATCACGATGTTCATCGTACAATGGAATATTTATAAACTGATTCGTAAATCTCATAAATTCGATATTTCAGTTCTTAACAAAAATCTGCGGGACAGAAATCCATTTGATGCTAGAATAAATAGCATTGCACACGATAAATTTACACGAGAACAAACATAAACGAAACGCGTGAAATCATTCTCAATTATAAAATTTCGTTTAACGAAAAATACTCTAGAATACTCTGCGTTTAATTAAGCAGGTACGTACAACTTAACCGTACTATAGACATACTTATTCTGTATCGCGTTTACGATAATAATATAATATGGCGGAATCATTTCATTCGCGCGTAGCAATAATGACACTAAACATACTCGTGAAATAAATCTGTATCGATCACTACGTTTAGAACTGATTGCGTTATAATTTACAAATAAATACATTCTGCGTATACGAGCGAAATATCTAAAACGAAATAGATTACACACTATGTGTCGAATACTAATTTACGAAACGTACAACGCTATGATACAAAATCAATTTAGACGATAGAAAGGAAAAAGTCTAACAAAAAGAAAAGCTTTGAACGGCAACGTTAATAGCCTCAACGTGCCGACATTGCTCGTCGTATATTTCTTTGCTTTGGTATTCCTTTGCACACTGTGTCCTTGCATTTCTGTGAACGGAATAAACACATGTCGCCTTGTAATTTCGCTACAATACGTCCTTTGTTACACCTTATTCTATATATTTATTATAAAAGTACAAAACATATATTATGGCAATTATCGTGAAGCATTTTGCGTGTTAGCAAATTTAGTACGTATCGATTATGTGCCAAAGTGTAAGAATTATCGTCAGGGTCGGTGTCGATAGATGTATGTGTCTAAGATATAAGAAGATAGATTTTCTTCCTAATGATGAGAAAGGTTCAAAGATATCCTTTGAACGTGAAGCATGAAAATAATAATCATTCCTGTCAATCGTTTAACATAGTTATATAATAATCTAACAATAAATGATCTAATATTTCAAGTAGAATTAATCAATGTAACCGACCCTGTTATTTGTTACAATCTATGTGCCTTACATTGCTTACCGCGAGAAATATTTAAGTGCACTACGAGATTCGCCCGTGCGGGCCGCAGCAATGACCAAGTATAAATAAGTAATAATTAATTGCTTCATCCCCTTTTCAGAATAATAATCCCGCACTCTTGTAACCGGTTACCTAAACCTTAAAGCTTGCATTTCTACAAAAAGACGGAGTCGTTCGATCGGTAAGTTCAATTTCCTGTAGCTCTATTTAGCCCGACAAGCTCGATTTAAAATGTTACCTGAGTCCTTAATTGCACTTTCTTCTAATTACACGCATGGGTCAACTTCGAAGCCGAGGCAGCTCGTTCGCAGCGGATACACTGTGTTGGTCGTTATCTTCGATGTAAACGACATTCCGATAAGCTTTTATTGCCCGTGATCGTTTCAACATACGTGTACCATTACGAACTTTGGTCATTGCGGTCTTACGACTACCTCTACCAGGTGCATTGCCCTCCCGTCTATTTCTGTTAGACAATTTCCAAATCAAGCGTTAATATGCCTGTCATCTGTGGAATGTGTAACACTTAACCCTTTACGGATCGTAAATCGAAACCGATGGAATCGTTGGTACGTATATACGAAAGGCAAGTCCTTGTTCTTCTAAACGAACAGCTTACGCGAACATGTAGGAAAGTACAAATAAATACAAGTCGCATTTCTATACGTACATACATATACATATAGTACATACATTGTAGCATGAACACAACGTATAATTCGATGTGAATGTACAAAAATAACGAGCGAATGTATACTATAGATCTATACAATATATTCGTCAAAAATTCGAACGGATGTGAAAATGGTAAGAATCAGTGAATATCGCGGGAGTCTCCTCAATAGTAAGATGGCATATTAACACGCTTGTCAGGATATACGTGTAATATTAGTGCTCCCCAGCCATATTACATGACATGTAAGAAAAATAGTGCCATCCCCTGTATAACTTATGCATATGTATATGAGAGACAGTGGTGCATTTAATACAAGTTCTACTATATTTGATGACGAGAATAGCACAGAGATAGAATTATCCAATCCCTCGATATCGTCAACGCGCTATAGACAGCGGTTGGAAAGAAGGAAGACATCGTTTCTCGGGGACGTTACTGATCTTTGTGTACTTTATAAAGATTCAAGTATATAACGTTCTCGCCGTTCATTTATCAGTGTGGTACTCTCGTAACTTCTCGTGCTTCTATCGATTAAAAGTCTGATCCGAATGAAAAGACGGAACAGAAGTTCCATCCTTTTTCAGAAGAAACCACCCTATCGAACTGTCTCTTGACTTGTACGAAACGGACCAACAACAGCATGAACGTGAAGTAGCGTGGACTTGTAAACAGGCACTGTGCTTTTAGGCTAACGGGCCGAGACGGATTCCGGTGGAGGACTGCGATACTTGGCGCGAATAGGAAGAAAGTTGGTGTGCTTGTTGCCGTGAGGAGAAGGCGGCGTGCTCTCGCGGTTGAGGGTCCTCACCTGACAGGGATCGTGCCTCGCCAAGAAATGCTCCAAGGTGTCCCAGCCCCCGCCCACTCTGACCATCATGTGTCTTCCCTTCAAAAGCTGCGAACACGTCGAGTAATATCGTCATTAGTAACGAAAGGCGTACTTCCAACTGTACGCGGCAAGCTAACAATCTAAAAAAGCTTTCTTTGAAGGCTGCCGGGATTATTCGATGCGGGTGTGTTTCTAATAATAAGATGTCTGCATTGCGTTTCTAGAAATGTACAGAACCACCGATATGAAGTCGCAACGATGTTGCAACGAAGCCCAATTTTACGAGTTTTGATTACCGCATAATGAATGGTAGATCAATGATACAAAATAATACTATACGCACATATAGTTCAAATCTTAATTCGAGATAAAGGATCAGATAGATAATACATACTCTGATGAAGACATTTCGTCCAGCGATATGGTACCGTCCTTCGCCAACTTTACGCACCTTCAGTTTGGAGCATCTTTCGGATGGGCACTGGCAGAGTCTCTGCACGGCCTCTGTGGCTCTTCTCACCTAAAAGCAGTAAACAGGCCACATCGCGATGTAAAAGTTGGCCACGGAATCCAAATAACATTATGACAGACGATGCTCAGACGGACAACGAATGATCGACCTTCATCGTGAGATAAATCGGTTTGACGTGTCGCGGGGAAAGTTACTACAGCGGCCTCTCGGAACATCCGCTCTGCGGCATGCAGGAATTCGACACGCGAGGATCCACGAACGTGTAAACGCATACGTGAAAAAGCTTAAAGCGTCCCGTTCGTACCTATTGTTTCTTTCTTCTCCCTTCCACGTGCACGGGCGCGTTCGTGGCGAACGTGACACGATGCAACTTACCGAGCAAATTGCACGCTCCTAGTCAGTATTACTTGCATTTATTACGGATAAAAGCGGAATTAATCTTTCAAAAAACTTGGAACGTCAATTTGAACCCTCGTCAAACGAGATAAATTGTTTCTGACGCAATTGGTAGCGTATGTTAATGAAACGAGGACAAGAGAAAAAGGTAATAACGTGCATTGTTCGTTGGATAATAAGCAGTTTTAATTTTGCATTTGTTCCGCGACTAGTTTTTGAGTAGACTTCAGAGTTCATGATGAATGCAACATTATACCTTTTATAAGCTTGTTACTGTAGGATGCGCGTAAGTGAAATAGAAAAAAAAATGTTGTAGATGATTTTAACGTTGAATGTATGTTTTCATTTGATTTTATTTATGAAGCAAGCCGTGTTTAAATTTATTTCGAGATCGTTGAAATTGGGGCGCGTATGATGAATTAAATTGCTTTATTTGTAGCTTCCGATACCAGAATCAAAGTAAAGTAATTGGTGATGACCCAAATAGCTTAGCCGATAAGCCGAGAAATCGATAAATGAAAAGTTCTAATTTGAATTTACGATTAAGTGCTTAAGATATTTTTTTTAGATATTCCCGTGTTTCAATTTATAATTAGATCTGTTTTAGAAAATATGTATATTAAAACGACGAAAGCTTACTTTCCAAGGTTTCGCTTCCGAATTATTTAACGAACAGAAATTTCTGTCAGAGAACCGCCTAAAGCATGGGAATGAGAAACTTGAATACCATACCAAACATTTAATTTTATATCGGACGAAGAAACGGTTTGATCAGCGTACCTTACGATCGAGTTCCGTTATGGGACCCGTGTGTTCCGGCGGCTCGGCTGGCGAGGGCAAAGGTGAACTCGATGGCGATGGAAGCTCGTCCGGGTCCTCCGCGCTTCCTCGTGACCAATCGTCTTCCGTCGTATCGCTGGGAACTCCGTCGCTACCCGTTGGCCCATTGTCGCTCACCGACCTTCTCATTTCGGGCTCGTGCGTCACATCGGTGGTTGGATCCAGCCATCGCGTCGCCGTCAACGCGACTTCCGATGCTGAACTGCAAAATATGGTGCAAATTGGGTCGAAATGCCATTGAAATTCAACATAAAAGAGGGTTCTTTTGTTCTATTACCTAAATTTTAAGTGGGTAGGTACTAGAAGCTTTAAATGCTCTCAAATCGAGAACATCGATGACACGCTTGAGAAACTTTTTCATCACCAATTTTTCGATTTTTCAGATACAGTATTACATTCGTGTCACATGCTTCTCATCGCCTTTGAATTTCCATTAAGATATAGATCATCAAATTTTATTCAAGTTAATATCAATAGTATACATTTTCACTTGAAAATTATAAACTTCCCTGATGTTTGATTCAACAAACACAAACCGATTACAGAATTGTTAAGAATTGAAAATTGTCATTAATTACGAACAGAATATCTTCTTGAAATACCAATTGTACGATAGCGATGTCGTCAAAAGCGGAGATGTAAATGGGATTGGAGAAATCAAAAGGCACAATACCTGCTGTGTTTGATCTTCTCTGTCGGAGGTCTGGGTGTTGCGGTCGGGGACGGTGATTGAAACTGCCAAGAAACCAAGCTGCTATGGGATATACCGCTATCGGACAGACAGTGAAGATCTCGCTCTTGTTCGGCAGCGATTTCCCTCTCGAGCTGCACGAGTCCTGGCGGTTCGACCGAATACCTTGACGCCAATCGAGCCACTTCCAACAGACACAACACCACGTTCCGTGGCTGTCCGTGTAGGACTGCAAAATTAAAAATATTAAAGAAAATGAAAAATTTGTCGTATGTATATGTAGTAGAAACACAGATAATTTGAAGGAGACCAATACGTATGTATTACGCTAGATTCTAGCAATTTTTTATTGCGTTACATGTTTATCTAGTTGCAGAGAAAACGCTGGAAATGGCCGTACCATAATTACGTACGTGCAAGTTTACATTAATTTACAATTTACCGTAGAATAGTTTATACAGTGGCCGACTACATATTTATTCATAAATAATGAAAAAAATAATTGGAGCAAAAAAGTCGTTAGAATTCAGACAAGGCCAAGTGAAACATACGTTAAAAGGATTTGCATTTTAATGAAAACTTTCTATCTTGAATTTATACAACATATGAACAGATTTTATACGTTCATAATTTATCAGGTGCTTCGAAGCTTTCCGATATTTTAGTTTCTCCGATTGCTATATCGGGCTACGTGATACATCGCAGTCCACATGGTGAAAATTACAAGACAACCTAGAAACCAGTCTCTTTACGACCGCTTCATCCACGCTACCAAAAAAAAAAAAAAAATGTAGATTCTATTTACAGAACGTAAGCGATGACACCCTCGACCTTCTTCAACTACCATCGTAATTGACCAATTTAGCCTACATTTCGTGGTACATCTCATTTATTCATTAAAATAGATCGTCTTAACCAAACGAAATGGTCATCATATTATTCGCAATAAAATTGTAGCTACTTCTTAATTCAGAAAGAAGTATCGCATCTTCGATCGAACTAAACAAAATTCCTCGTATACTAAGACAACTATTCTCAACGGAAGAACATACAAAATTTATCTTTGTTTGGATAATAGATGAGCTTTTTAATCTACCGCAGTTGCTTCCTCGAGCTATTCGTTTCTCCTATGGTCGGCGGATTCGTAAAGAGACAAAAGCTTTGTTCCGCGTTAAATCTACGTGCCTGATGATTTTACTTTTGTAGCACGAGGACGAGCATGACACGAAAATCCAGATTCACAGGTTTCCGTTCCAACGAAAAATAATTTCAAACGGGACGAGCACCGTGAAACGAAACAAAAGGAAAAAGGAAAAGTCCCGCCATTATATTTCGTTCCACTGTATCGAGCTTCGAACGCCAGCAGTATTTCAACGTCTACATCGGTATTGTAGCAAAAGCAAAGCAGAGTGGCGCGTTATATTCGATGAAAGTGATATATTTGAGAAACGCGTATTATTAATAGAAACGTAAGTATATTAATCTTCTATAATCGGATTTTTCTTCTCACATGAGAATGAAAAGTGAAAGAATTAAAAAAATAATTACTGCTGCAATTAGACCATGAAATAATAACAGACACAATTTTCGAAACATTCTTGAAAAATATATATGTTATTTTATTAGATACTGATTGGATGTTGCAGTAGTAATTGAAATCAATAGAATCGTCTTTGATACGAGATCTTTGAATATTATTTTCATTCCCTTAACTTCTGAATTGGCAGTATATCAGAGCTATATGTACCAAACGATCGTAAAAGGAAGACGAAGTACAAAGGAGGATAGAGGTCAGCAACGGCAGAAGTTCGAAGTTACTGGAAGGCAAAGTTAGGGGAAAGTAAACTTCGGAACTTATTCTTTATGGACCCATTGTTCTTCCTCGCTTATCGTACTTCAAGATTCCAGTATACATACGTATACGAAAGTAAAAATAGACAGCGCCATTTTGCGCGACAACCATCCCCATAATGCGCGACCCAGTGGATCACTTTTTCGCAACTCCGAAGCTTCTTCGCTTCCGAGATTACATCAGCTACGAGCGCTCATTGTTTTTCGTCGTTGCATTGAAAGTCAGTCGGCTACGAGGGAAAAACGACTCTTTTTCATCGTTACTACCGCGAGACGCGGTTAATTCGCGGCGATTATTCTTCCTTTTGTGGTAACTTTGCATTTGCATAGCCACGCACAGCCGGCTACGCGGCATAATTGGCGGGATTTCGCTTTTAATCGGCTCAGTTATGGTCGAGTTGCAGCTATAGCGAGCGAAACGCGGCTAATAAACGAGGCAAGTCGATTTCAACGAATTAAGATTGATTAGCTCTTGGCTTTCTTACCGAGATCGTCGCTCTCGAATAGAAGATTCTCGTGTACGCCCAGTCGTCTGCAGAACTGTATGAAGTTCTCCATGTTGTCCCGAGAAAAGAAACTGCGACGCGCTGCATTTTCCCAGCAGCGGCCCTTTATCACCGGCATAGGCTGAAAAAGAATCGCGAGGAATCGATCATTGAAAAAATGCTCATTACGCGAAGACGAGGAGATCGATAAATGACTTATCTACAGGATCTATATTTTATTTACATACGAAAAACAATCAGAAATGAAATATTTGACAAGAAATACGCGAACTGATCGATACGATACTGCTTGCACAGTCCATCTTACACGAATGTTAACGGTAGCCTCTCAACAGCGAGATTACTCACCCCTTTCGCTTTTCCAGCATCAATCGCTGTCCTCGCCTTTTCCTGGATAACCCTCGCCAATCGACACACCACCACGCCATTGTCCAAGGCGTCGAAGAAGTTGTCTCCCGATACGATTTCCGAGTCTGAGATAAAAAAAAAATGCGGTCCACTTATAAAATTTATTCTTTTTAGTCTACTAACAAGCCGGCGATTCATCTTTGTGTCGATTCAACGTATTACGCAAATGGCCTCTCGAAAGCAGCCAAGAGCATCGACGAAGTGGCGTCATTGTTGGAAACAATGGGGCAGTTCTCCTCGGGCTCTCCATCGTAGTCAAATTCTTCCCGGCAACAGCAGGGTGACTTTCGCTTTGCAGTTTCTCAGGGCTTTCGAGGCGCTGGCAGAAATGTAATTACGCTCTTTTGCAACTTTCTACTATAACTCATCTTGTCGATCCTTTTCAATTACAAAATCTTTAAAAATTCTTACATCGAAAACCGGAAAGGTCATAATCGATCGGAGTGTTGAACTATTCAACGGCGCTTCGCTATCGCGCGAAGGAGAAAGCGAATTAACCCTGGCGAATGCATGGGACGCGCTATCGCGGCTCATCAAAGGCGACAGAGGTCTCTAAGATGACACGACCGTCAGAGAACGTGAGAAACCATTCAACGGATTGCTTCAAATTCATCTATAGAACCTCTACCTACCGAAGGAATCTCCGTTCGAATCAATCCTCGTACATACTCTTCCTTCGATCTTCTCAACTCGTCGTACATCTACATCTTCTATCCTCGCTTGTATTTAGTACGCTTTAATTTCTCAGCTTACGAAAAATTGATCGCTAGGAACGCCAGAACCGTTTCTCGGTGGCGTGCTCGGTCAAGCGAAAAACGATCTAGCTGGGACACTCTCACGATAAGCCAATTCGTGCGTGACTGCGCGAAATCATTTCAATTTCGTTTGCCGGCTTCGTTGGCTTGTAAACAGGATCAAGGCCGAGATTTTTCGAACGCCTCGCGTTCTGTACCAGAAGCAGACATCGCGAGACAGCGTTACGGACGCACACGTGCAAAGTTACGCTACATAGAGGGAAAGAAATAATACAGAGGCACCCACGGTTCTCCCACGCTGCTGGGATAGATGGAGACGGTCGAGAATCTAAGGAAAACCCGATGGGCCACGACACGATCCGTGCCATGTATATAGATATAGCTAGGATACGATGGGAAATGGGAACTAGGTTGGGCTGACGGAACGATAAAGCCTCGTAGATACGGATGGTAATGAGAACCAGCGTCGTGGCTCGTGACTCGACCTGCTAACAATAGGGTTGCACCCGGGGCAGAACGAGAAAAAAATTGTTAACGGGCAGGCTTATGGAGTAAAGTCCATCACATGTTGTTTCGTGGGACACACACGTGGGCCTCATGTGTATGCAAAGTGTACGTGTGCGCACACGTGTACAGGTAACACGGCGTACATACGGACGTCGTCGTCAGATCTGGTACGCGAGTATCGTTCGCATATGGCCTGGAGACACACAATGGCAAACCGAGCGCAACGAGCTCGTGATAACGACTGCTCTCATACTTGTGTTCATAGGATGTATAACCCTTGCTCGATCTTAAGAAAGATCACGGGCGTGAACGTATTTGAGTGCGAACCGCGCGACGATCAACAGCAACTCGGTCACCCGGAACCGACTGCGGTAGTTATGTTCGACACTATGCGAGTTGATAACGCGACGCCGTTTAAGAGAAAGGGCAAAGTCTAAGTATTTGATAATTAGACGATGAATTTTCGTGCGAATCTTTTGCACGATCGAGCTACTGTTTGTCTAACGTAAGATTATTACGTTCTACATTTTCAGTATGTAACTTTACCTATTTTTTCTTGAGTATTCGTATAATTGTATCCCTCAGAGACATCGGCCGATCTATGACAGAATTTTTCAAAGTATAATTTCTACTGGGTTAATAGCGTGGTATTACGTGTGCCGATAATAACCGTACACCGTGACCCCCATTTTCTTACTATCCTTGGTACGCTACCCTTCGATTTTAACGTTCGGCCGACCTCTTTAAACAGCGGCTCGAGCCTTTTTCAGAGTATCCCGCCGATATCGTCCTTGGCATTGTTCGATCGATGCATTAATTCGAGTACGATACATTACTGCAATAACCAGTTACCATAAAACACGCGGTGACACGACAGCTTTTATTTCGTCATCGCGTGGACCTCACACAGTTTGTCCCCAAAATAGACAATACGAAGGAAAAGCCTACGAAACAAAGTTATTCGTAATTTCGCACTTGTGAAGGATTTTTTGGAAGGATGGATTCTAAATGGTTTCGTACGGAATTCGTGCAGCACCATCGGCACCAGGGTCGAAGGTCTCACCACACCGGTACGATTCACGGTTCGGTAACCCTCCATGATCCATGCCGAATAAGCAACCTATTCGCGAACGTCTCCTGTTTTTTAAATCCACGATCCATCGAGCCCCTTTTACACGCGCAAGCGTGTCGGCTATGCGTATGTACGCCCATTATGCGTAATGCGGCTTCAGGTAGCCACGATGCAGGGAGAAGAAGTGGCACGAAGGAAGAGGGGTGCCCGGCAGACTTCCGGTTGAGTCAGACGCGGCTGCAGCCGGCGCAGACGCAGGGTGTGGGTCGAAAGGTCCCGTCCTTTCGTATTATTTTAATAATCGCCACAGGAAATTCGCTGATTTTTCGTTTTGCCCTAAACTGGACACCCCTTCCTTCGATTATGATAATAGGCATTCGATGATGGGTAAGTATAATCCTTCTCTCCTTATTTCTGAATATTCGTCATGGCGGACTTTCAACTTTAGAATCTTGATTTTTATTTTCTGTGAATTTCATTTCTCCAACTATCCTCCAGAAGTGTAGACAATTTTAAGCTTATACGTTTTGATAAGCGAAACATTTAGAATCCGGATTCGAAGACGTGGGTGAAACAGTTGCGAAGTTTTTTGCAAGAATTTAATGAGTCTTTGATGATTCACTGGAAGGCTGACACGTGTTAAACGGTGGATGATTGAAAATAGGCACTTCGGTCGGCGAGATCGTGTGGGATAAACATTGATTGTTTCCAAGATAACTTATTTCCAATTGGTGGGTTTAATACGATGGTTGTTTCCAGCAATTTAAACGCGTTAATATTACAGTATAGTAGAGATTCTGAGCCAATGGAAAACGTAGTTCTTCCTTCGTTACAATGACGTTGTTAATCTTTCACGCCGTTAACCCTGAACAACCAAATCGAGAGCCGCATCAGAGGCTTGGATGTGCGGATTTAGTTGAACAAATCCAATTGCAATGTGTTCGATCGTACTATCAATAAGGCTACAAATAGGAAATCGATTTTTTAGTCGTGACGGATTTATGTTTTCAAACACGATATTCATTGAAGCAATAAAGTTAGAATCTTCCAACGTTTTTGGTCGAAAATTCTCTAATCACGTGGTAAAAAAAATGTTAAAGTTACTGTATAAATGACAATCAACTAGATTTTAGACAAAGAGAGACAATGTCACTAACCAAACCCACTTTATCACCATAAATCACCAACCTTCCAACAAACTACAATCCCCACCAATCATCCAATTACGACACTCCTCGTGACATGCACTACCTCATACAAGTATCTGGACACTAGCTCGTTTTTGACAGGATGTAATTTAATCAAAGAATTAGGGATACATGTGGGTTTACAACGATTCTATTTCCTCTTATAAACTATAATAACAATTACTAATTTATTAACTCCAAAAATAAACCATAGCTTCTCTGTAATTACACAAACAAAAACACATTCGTTTATAGAGAACTAATTCGTTCCACAGTACGAAGAATCCAATCAACGCGGCAAAATATTATCTATATCCCACAAGAGGATTAGTCTTACTTTTTTTCTTTTTTTTTTTTACAGAATTCATTTTACCGTCAATAATCGTTAATCATTGAAGCTGTTTCGAAGCGTAGTCGCGTCACGCGTTCATTTACCTTGTGCACGCGAAACGCTAATTGGAGCGACAGTCGTGGACACACTCAAAATAATTCAGTTCAAACAGCGAAACGTCGTCGGGCCCCTGGTTATCTTTCCCCGCGCAAACACCCCGCGTGTGGCTCACCCTCGAGCATTAAGTTCCCCCTCGATTGAATGCAGACGGGAGAGTTGACCGCCACGCTGCATTTCAAACGATCTCCTCCTCCGTTAACGCTGGCGTGGGTGTGGGTATGCACGCTTCAATCGTACACCGCACCGGCGGAACGAGAATAGTAACGACACGGTAGAGGTACCCACACACGATTCCGCGAGCAAAGGCTGCCGACCTATCTTTCTCTCTCGTTGTTCCTCTTTTTCTCTCTACAATCCTGCAGCTTTGAAGCTGCGATGAGAAACCAACGTGATATTACCACGCGATATAATTAGATACGCAAGTACTCCTCAACGTCGATATAACGAGAGATTATTGTACTAATTATCGCAGTTTTGGTCATTCGATATGCGGCCGTGTGATAATTAAGAGTATGAATTTCAGAACGACGTATGAATTACCAAAGTAGATAGTTTGCAAAAGAAAGTTTCCTTTTAATCTTTTCTAACTCTGCGTTAGTTTTATTTATTCTTCTCTCGTGTTTACAATAATATCTCTTATCGTCTGCATTCGAAAGTACCTCACGTCTTATAAGTGCACAAGCGTATTATGTACGCGTAAGAACGAAGATATTTATCAAGATACTTTCGTTATCAGTGCCGATTTCCTATACATTGTATCGATTCGATGCTTTCTAAATCTTTTCGATAATAAAATCAGATAGAGAAAGATTACCAAACGGATAAGAAATAAAATCGAAAGATCCACGTTCCACGTTCAAAATGTACTTTGTAGACTGAAAGCGTTCGCCATAGCGAGGTAATAAAGTAACAGCGAGTCGTTTCGTTAATAAATTCCGTGCAACCGCGTTTCGCGTAATTCAAAGCAATCTGTTCGCATCCAGAAAGACGACACGGTACCAGTCGGCGCACGTATTAGTCGTTTTTCTTCGAGAGACCGCTCGTGTCGTAATCCTTCATGGTGGTCCAGATCTTGCGGCTGGATTCTTCGAGGTCGCATGAAACCGCGATCGTCCGAACGCTCCGTTCACCAAAATATATGGCAACATGTTACAGACATTTCGTACGGAAACAACCTTCCTTGACATCGATAACAACGTTACCGGTAAACCAGATAAAAATGGAACAACGAAACGGCAGCTTGTTCCATTTCAGTTCGAGACATCGAGTCCTTCGGCAGGATGAATATTCGAATGCGGATTATCGATCAAGTTTTGTAACATGTTCGGTGATAAAAGAAGCTCTACGTAAGCGAGTCTTGTGAATTGCGAATCTTCGAGGATGTCTCTAGGCAGATTATTAACAACAACGCAAAAGTAGGCTATCAAGTAGGTAAAGTTATTTACTTAAAGTAGTATAAGTTCAGAATGGCGACTTTGTGCGACGTTCGATGAATCGGGGCGGTTCTATTTTACGCAACGGCTCGTATTATCGCCGTATTAGGAAAGTAGTAGTTCAGAAAGGCGGTCACACTGGTACCTGAGACGAAAAAAGCGCTAGACTCTCCGTGAACTGATTAGTTTCTAAGAAAGCAGGAACATCCATTTCTGTGGTAGAGAAAGAGTATCTGTTTTGTCCAGCTTTTCAGCGTTTCACGTACTTCTTAAAAATTCTTCCGTATCTTTTTAAAAATTAAAAATCAATTCTTCTGTAATTTAGTAAAAGCAATGGCAAAGTATGAAGCGTCAGAGAAATTAGGAACTGTAACAATTTCAAGCGAACGCTAGGTAAATGGATCGAACGAGAAAACGAATACGTATTCTACGAATTCACCCACCAATTGTTTTCTCGGATGGAATGGAGCGGAAAGGGTTTAAGATTCTCGTAGTATTAGCTATACGTTGCCTCTGAGAACGCGCGTTTCGCGATCTTTGCGTGTAATCCAGTCAATGAAGAGAACTTTCACCCACTTTGAAGTTCGTTAATGTATCGCGCCAGAGATCTCGCGGATTATCTTAGTCGATGCGACGGCTATTCCATGTTGCTGTTTGATCTACGAAGCTATCCAGAAGAAAAAAACGAGTCTGATACGAAGATATCGGAACATGCCTCTGTTTAAAATAGATTTTTTATTCAAATTAGACGATTATAGGTATCAATTATCCTATTTTTATTTAAATTCTTTATTTAAATTAGGCAGTTACAGCGAATTAAACCACTTCTATTTGAATTTCTAACGAATAGAATTTTATTTGCATTAATAATAATAATAATCATCGTTTACGGCACTTTTTGTACATTTTTCTACCGATATTCCAATACTAAAACCAAGAAAATATTATAACCTTTATACGATATCATTAGCAAACTTCTGTTGAATGTCCCAATAAGAATCCATCAGAAACGAAGATACATCCTACAGGAATATCTCAGACATGTTTATTAATATATCTAATATTTCAAAAATTCCCCAAATGTCACTTTATCGTTCTACTGTGCGAAACACATAAATCTGCTACAAGATACGACATCGATCATCGATCCTTATAGGATTTCTTGAATCATGCATGGGCTCAAGGATCTTAACCAATGCAGCCGGATTTGCATCGTCATAATGGATTCCATTTTACGGATGCAAATTATTCGGCAATAAATCCACGCCGGTTAACCGATGCACATTTCATCCATTACTAATTAATCAAATTCAACGATATTAATTCATTTATAATCAACGAATACAAAATGGAATTATTTTTCAATCCCTTGTTAATTACAATCGCTTGCTTTATTTTTACAAAGTCTGGAAATTGCAGCCTCGATTTCCTCTGTATATTTCTAACACTTTGCCCCATCTTTGTTCATCATCCGGTATACATTTTATTATATTAACAATATACACGTTACATAAATGTTCCACATGCTTATTATTCTTATTCTCATCTTTGTTCCTATGATCTCATCGCTTTCATTAATTACCTCTACGATTCTGCATAATATACTCCGATTATCTTTACTTCTAATAATTCCAAACCACGGTAAATTGATCGATCAATTATTATTCGTATTTACCACATTTCTTGCTGTACATTCAGAACGATCTAGTAAAATTGTCGACTATCAAATCGTTCAATTGGAAAAATCTTCGTATCGGGAAATACGGATACGTTGTCCTTCGCGAAACCATCCGCCAAAAACGTGACGGAACGAAAGGCCAAATGTTACGAATATCCTTTCCCACGTCGCGCCAGATGCGAACCTTTTGTGTGCTACGAAAGCCGTGTACGCACGCCTTGTATACCGCCGAGCGACGAGCTCTTTCCTCCGTCCCTTTAAGGCGAACCCACATCGCGAAGAAAACACGCGGTCACGGAAAAAAAGCAGCCGAGTACACGCACGGAACTGCGATCCTCGTTACGTCATGCCGATTCCTTTCTGCACCTCGTAACTTTCACAAGCACGTAAAAATAGAAGCTTACTTGTTACGATAAGAAAACGCTTCCACGGTCTGGAATTTTCAAGATTTACTTTTGCTAAATGTCCATGAAGATCACTATGAGATCTCAAGTACGAAGAGCTTTTTCTAAATATAGAAATTTTAAACGTTGGATGTAAATAAAATTCACACGTTGTGATTTCTTTCTAAAAAAACAAATATTCTTTACTCGTAATAAATATTACGTGAATTTATGAGAGGCTTTCACAAACCGATTGAAACATCGATCGATAGATAAAAATGTATATATTTGGATTGCGGGAAGCGGATACGACGAGTTTCCGCGCCAGTCACCTCTCGCAAATCAAGACGATGAACGAATTTAGTTTATCGATCGAAAAATTTCATAGCTGCACGCATAGGATGATCCAATTCTTATTTACTATGCTATTAAAGAATTGATGTAATCAGGAATTATTCAGGCTACCCTATATATCGAATTATAAAAAGTATGCATTTTAAGTAGAATAAAATTACTTCGAATCCTGAAGTAGTATTTCCTACTTTTAATTCTTCACGGTCCGGGAACGTAATTGCAAAGATTCACGGTTTGCGAACAAACCTCCATAAGAAGCAAAAACAAAGAAAGAACAGTCCCTTTCAAAGGTTTCGCTGTTCCTTATCAAGCGATTACTCTGTGAGCCACTTCAACGTCTAATCCTGGCTTCACCTAATTCCTCCAATACAACAATTCCACTTGACAAACACATTATGTCATCGATGCTACCACTGGTCCCACATGTTTCTCTGGTTACCAACCAGCGATGTCAACACATTTCAACCCCGCAAGCTTGCACGTCCCTGTTCCACCCTGCCTCCCCTTACTCCCCTTCGAAATCTCGCAATATAAAATCAGACAGCTACTCACTCAACGTTTTATTGATCCAATCGGCGAGGTCCTCCTGCAGCGGCAGCAACTGTCTGCTTTGTGCCGAGTGCAGACGCTCGTGATAGAACTCTGCGTACTCTTCCTCTTCCGGCGAGGGCCTGGGCACGTCGGCGCGATTGAACACAGTCACTGAAGAGGGTCCCCAGCTGCTACGATAACGGGTGTGCTGCGAAGACGGGAATCGATTGGCGTACGACATCCTGAGGCGGAAAGGACCGAGAAGCGTCCCGGTGGCCCGCACCGGCCCCACTTCCTCTTGTCCTCCACCAGACCAGATTTAATATTTCCCTCCTCTTTTCGCCCGTCTGGTGTCTGCAGGTTTCCTTCGGATGCTCCACCGATTTATCACCGGTTCCTCTCGACTGCTAAAGAGTCCCGGCGACGCCGTGCAATGCGGCACGTCTGTCGATTACGCGAACCTGAAAACCAAAATCCTCTCTGTCTTATCGTGCGTCTTAACGTGATCATGTTGCCTCGATTTCTTCTTGCCATCGAGCAAGAAAGGAAGCGATCTTGATGATCCAAATACCAGGAAAGCCGTCCGCGATTCAACCAGCTGAGATACAACAGTGCTTCGCTAAGTGGTTATGGGTTTTATCTACTCGCTTTATCTAACCAGTTATCAGGACCATTTTTTAAGTGGTATACGTTGCGATGCACGTGAAATTTATAGGAATTAAGGTATAAGTGATCTTTTTGTACGAATTTAATTGAGAAACACGGACCTCTGAATGTTTCAATTTCGACCGATTTTTATGGAATCGGCATACATCTAAGGATTTTTATTTCGAAAATTATCTGTTCCGTGGAACTGCCTTTCTCTTTTTTTTCTCGTTTTAATTTTAACGCGGAAGGCTGCGTTTACGGACGTTTAGATGTTTACGGAGTTTTAAATATTTTTTCGTTTTCGGGTTCTCTAACTTCCTTGTTAATGCGATAGATAAACGACGCAAGATCCATGCCGGAAGACACGGGCACAAGTTAACCATAAACGGACCAAGAGATGAAGAGGCCGTTGGCCAAGAGATGAGTCTGACACGAATGACTGGCAGCAAGGAAAACGAGCCTCGAGTAGCGTTTTCGGGAATGAATGGGTTTTATGTTACGCGGAGCTGTTTATAATATCCCGGTCGACAATCTTTCGTAATAGCCCTGAGAGGAATGAGACTGCAGGATGAGACTTCTCGACCTCGAGGTGGATACTGCAAACTTGTTACACGGTTTATTATGCAGGGGCTCAGTCATGATTAATATCCAACGCGTGAAATAAATCTCTGTTTAGGTTTCGTCTCTTCAATTCTGTTCACAAAATTTGAATCTGCATAAATATTCGCAGTCTGATAATAAATATAGTCACCGACGTGTCGTTGGTAGATCGCGGTTCAAGGAATGAACATAAATTTCCACGAGGCTCGCGTTCGCAATGTCTACAAACGCCTCTGTATTTAAACGACATTCGACGCCATTAGCATTCATCGACAGCCCCCGGGGAACGCGAGACGTCTCACGCAGAAACCTCGCGATTTTACTGAATCGTTGCGTGGGATTCGAACGATCGAACGATCGAACGAGGGGAATGGAAAAAAAGCAGGACAGAGGAGAATAAATGGGTGAAAAAAATGAAATCTTCATAAATCCTTCTAAGCTTCCACGGAGAACGCTATCGCCTTCGCGTGACGTAAATCTAGTGGCGAACGCTGTCTGATGTAAGCGTTCAATACGCTTTACTATTAGCGAAAGAGATACAGAAAGATTATAAAATCGCTTAGAAGTTCGATTTAGCACACGTCGATACGTGTAGTTTGCTTTAAAATAAAAATTTCAAATTTCAATTTTGTAAAAACTTGGCCTTCTTATTGCTTCGGAGCAGATTGGCAAAGTTTGTATTTCTAAGGAGAAATAATTGTAAAACGATGTTATCGCGTCTTGCGCTTTGGAACTTACATATACATGTATATGTAGGTAAAAAACCTGAAAGTAGGAAAATCAATTCGAATCTATTCGAATCGATGAAATGAAAATCCAGATGATAGTCTCGTGATCGACGAGCAAACCTACGTATGTCCTTCGACATCGATCTATTAACTTGCTGTCGCTATATTTGCTCGATGTAATGCAATCCGTTGTAAACAGGTGACGACTCTCGACCATGCGTCCAAGCAACATTAGTCTTTTCTTTTTTCACTTCTTTTTTTCCCCTATTTTTGCCTGGAAATGCGATTTGTTAACGTAATCGCGGATAGATCACGTGGTGTCTCGCGCGTGGCACGATAATTGCAAATAGCAAAGTGTAGAGTTATAGAAATGATCGTGTAACCTCGATATCTCATATATTATCATATTATTATGTTCGAGAGACTGGTAATTTGAATTTTACCGAAATCTTGAAACACAAGAAACGCGAAAAATTAAGATAAGAAATCGAAACGCTTTTTTTTTCAAAATCTCTGATAATTGATCCTCACGGACTTACTTTAATCGTGGAAAGGTGCAATGATACATTAGCGGTTATTGATGTGTTAACAGGTCCGAGGTCAGAATTAGTTATTCATAGTTCGATTGTTCTAAGATATGGAGGCGCGTTAATTTCTTCGAATTAAAAGAGTAAATACAGAGTTATTAGCACTAAAATAATGTAAGCAGCGGTAATCACAATGTCTGTAGTGAAAAGATTTTCCATATATGCATGTATATTGTATATCGATAATCTGTTGCATTTTTCATGGTATTTTATTCTTTTCGAGTCTGTAATTAACTTCAATTTTTTTTTTTTTTTTTTTGTTTTATATGAACATGACTCACCGTTTTACTGGATATTCATTTACTCAAGAATCAATTATCATTATTTTGCATACAAAACTAAATTAGATACAAACGGAAAGTAATATAAATGATAATATGTGTTCGGATAATCGACTCGTTTCGATGTGTATACTTATTTTAGAGAAATAGGGAATTCTTGAGTAATTACCAGATATTCGGTGGGCGAGCGTTATAGAGTTCTTCGTAGATTAACCGACCCTGGTGATCGATTATTACCGGCGACAGCTGGCCAATTAATAGCATTTTCGCGTTATCGTGACAAATGGAGCAGAGAAGCGAGTGTGTTAGCCTCAAGGTGAAGCGTCGATGCAACCTAATCGAGCCAAGATAGCGAGCGAGCTCTTGTTTGCTGTTCCACCGATATCTCTTAATTATGCGTACATACGCTCGCTGTCGTGTGTGTCTATGTGTTCCTTTGGAGAAATTGAAACTTGGACATCCGTCGTTTTGTACTTTATAACTGGAGCAACGGTCTTGCTGCTGGCAACACCGATGAAAGGTGTACACGAGACAGGATGTACCATTTAAATAAAATCTTTGAATTAGTTGATGATATCAGAGATACTTGAGGAAGTCATTACACAGTTCAAAAGTGTTTTAATTTCAATATGGCGAAGTAGTGTTAGTGTTCATCACCAAATGCATTCTCTAATTACTGTAAGATACTAGCTATTTCTGAAGTTATACGAATTTGCGTGTTGTTGTCGCTCTAACCGATTCACAGTCAACTTCCATTCGAAGGTCATTGATATATAGCTTTACCTATACACTACATTTCGAAGACGTCAGTCATTTGATAGCGCGATCGAGCAATTACTATCGAAAGAGTAATTTTAAAGATACCAAACGTTCCGTCATTGATACGATATGTTTTTTTAAAAATGATAAACGTACGTGTATATCATAGATACGTAAATGCATAAATATAAATACCGAAATACATTACTTACAAAAAAAATTCGCCAATAAACAAAGCATATACTCTATACTCTTACAATGTATATCCATAATTTCTCGAATCTAACAAATTCCACGTAATTGCAATTTCCCTTACCTTCTTAAAAATCACGGTAGAACAGGGACCCTTATCTCATACGGAACTATGTACATATTCTTCCATCCGCTACGTTTCGATGTACTTGTACACGCAATACACGACACCCACGGTCACACTCATCGAACACCCATCTGAAGTACTTATTCGTGAATTCGATCAAGAAAATAATCGCGAAATATTATCGCTCGCAATTTGAAGTCCATGAAAACGTACCGATTACCCGATGCAATTTGTTTCTACGACGTGGTTAATCAATTTAACACGGAACACGTGATCATCGCCCACAGAATGACACAAGCTGTCCGACTCGCGGTAACGTATATTTACGAATGGCAAGTTTCGCGGGATAATCGCGATATTCGATTCGAGTCGATCGTCGAACAGCGTCGCGAGCGTGGTGGCACCCACGCACCCAATAAATTATGGCGATTTTAATTAAGTCTCCAGGCGCGAAACGCGACGTCGCCACGCGCGAAATTGTGTTCGATTGTAAACGCGGCTTGCCGTGCCTAAGTATTCCACGAACGGACGTAATCGTCGCGCTCAATCGAAAAAGAAAACCACGCTAATCCAACGTTTTTTCTCGTACCACCATGTGTATTGGAAAGTGGAAAAGTTTCTGCAAGCGTTCCTCCACTGGCGTTCCATCGCTTTACTTTTGCTTTTTTCGTTTTGCTATTTTGCTTTTTCTATCGTTCGCGCGAATGATGTAACGAAACGGGTAAATATTATGATTACGTAGAAATTCTCGTGAGATTGTTTTGGTGAAAGAACTTGTAGCGGGGTTCATCCTTTAGAAAGTTACGGTTGCGTTCTTTCAATTAACTTATCGAAGTGCATATCGGTTGCTTTCCAATCTTTATAAGATGCAAGAGGATTAATGAAGTTTAACTTCATTAGTTCCTCTAACGTGCTCTTTTCACGAATACAAAGAGGTACGATATAACCAGCAAAAGTAGCATTCCTCGGAAGGTGAAGAATTTCTTTTAGCTCGTAGTTAAATAACTAAAGGAATGTTTAAATTACCTGTCATTGGATTACCGAAGATACTTTTCACACATCGAAGTCGCGAAAATTTGATGTTTGGAAAACGTTAATTAAAATTTCAGCTCGCTTCACAGATTGATACATAGATTAATTGCAAAATTCCGTGCATAAAAATTGCTTCGATATACAAGCTCCATCCTTGAACTTTTCCCTGCTAATTACTCTGAGTAACTCGTAATTGCGATGTACCGCGTTTTTACAAACAACCAGAAATTCAATTAATAGCAAATATGAAATTTAACGTGTAATTGCTACACGGTTTAGCATGTACTTAGACAAATTAGTCCTAATTACTTCCAACGCGATACGTTTCAGATGCTTCGGTCATGTTAGTCCGCCATTCGAAAGCACCGAAACGTGCACACCCAGTTGAAAATCACTTTCAAGTAGAATTCGAAATTAAACTTCTCCGTGCCCTCTAATACCAACTTTTCAAATAACATCGCGACTCAACTTTCTTTCCACGAAAAAATGAGATTCGACATGTATGCGCTTGTTTGCGAGCAGACAGAAAAGTCGCAGTATAGTCCCCGTTAATGGAAAATTAGCAACTTCATCAAATTCATTTTTACTCTCCCCCTTCTCTTGCGAATACCACTTCATGGATAAATACCACTGCCTGCTATGTAAATATTACGCTATACGTTGAGGAACACTTGCTAATTTTCACCAACGTTCTCCATCATTATTAGCATAGTATATTCTTTACACATTTATTCCCTGATAACGATATTCATCAGCTGATAAGCTAGTCGCAGGAAAGCCACATCGAAGCACACGTGTACTAAGAGAGCAACGACCCGTTGCAATCGTACCCGCGGCTCGGATAATCGCTGAATTGGATCGTCGATCGGTCGTCGGGCTTCCCGGACGCTTCCCAGAAAACTCGACTGCTCGTTCAACCGGCGAAAACGCACGACACCGTACCAACAATCTCATCCATGCCGGCGTGTGCACGTCCGGTACGTAGTAAGTAAGTACACGAGACTCACGCGTGAGCGATCATCCGCCACGCCACGTTTTGAGACCACGTGTGTAACACACTGACACCGTGTTGACGATTCTGCGCCATTAACGCCGTAGCGGGTGCGTTCTTCGAAAGAGCAGCTGAAAAATGACGCACATTGCGTAGTCTGCGTCAACGGTATTCGCGAGAGATTTGACCCACGTGTTGCTTTATCCGGACAAGAGTCGTAATTTCGAAGAACAAGGTCACGTGTATTTTAACGAAGACCGAAGGCGTCGTGGTGAACGGAGGCAATGGAACTACGAGGCGAATCGAATCGATAGGATACACGTTCACGTGTGCACGATCGGTGTTTACGTTCGCGCGGCAAACACTCGGACACGTGGGTGGCGGATTACGCTGGAAGATACCGTCGTTGTGATCCGTAAAAGGCGCCGACAAAGTCGCGTGCCCGGCCCCCGGTAGAAACGCGATGAAAGCGATACGACTGGATCCGCCGGAAGCGCGCCGCTTCTTCTTCTGTTGTTCTCCATTCAGACAATCTGTGAGCGCGAGGGGAAACAAGTCGAGTTGGAAGATGCCTGGGAATAAAAAGGGGCGAAAAACACCCAACTTTTTGTTCAGCCAGTCTTTTGATGCAAAAGACTTTGGTCAAGTGTCAAGCTTTGTTTCGAACGATAAAATGAAAAAGTTCGAGTTGGCTGATTCTGTTCGAGGAAGCTACGAGGAACGTTACTAACAAATTTTTGAGAATCTTTGTCGATAGATAAGAAATTTGAGGAACAGTCGAACTCGCGAATGAAATTTTAACGAATTAAGACAGAAATGTTGAATATAATACGATTTGATAAAATTTTGCGCGTCGTTATGTGTACATCGTTGAACGCGACTTGATTTATGTTTCATTAAACTACACAGAGTTTGTTCCTGGAAGCGCTGAAAAACCTTTCGCTTCGATGTCATTTAGTTTAGCATAATGACACGATAATGATCCGAGATGCTTGCTATCTCAAGTATTGCGGTTGTTGAGATTGACCGGTCAGGCAATTAGAAGAGCTCGTTGAGGGTGGTCAATGGTCTGTAACGTGAACAGAGGTATCTTAAATGCACGACTGTGTACTGTGAGACTGCTACGTAACGATGTAATGCTATTTTCGGTTCTATGATCATTTTTTCCTCAATTATCAAGCAGTGATGAATATTTTCATTTTAAATGCGAATATAAACTGCTGTATGTAATTTATCTTATTCCGCGTCCCACGTCGGATATTTCGTTGCGACTCCATTTGCCTTTTGAATGAATTTCAACGTCGAAACATGCTCGACGCATTTTGCTATAGTTCCGATGCCGGATGAACTTCGTCAGGTTGAATATAATAACAGCCTTTGCCGCGGTAGAAGCATCAAGCAGAAGGAGAGAGAAAACGATCCTTATCGTGGAACTTCTAAGAGAAATCTTTACTTCGAATCTACATAATTTCTCGAACTTTTAAATTTTCACACTTTCAAATATTCAAATCTTGAAATCCGTAAATTTTCAACTATACAAATCTACAAACTGTAAACTATACGAATTCAATTTCTAAATTTTCAAATATTCAAACTTCTTGATCTCCAACTGTCCAAATTTTGAATTTGAATTTTCGAATTTCCAATAGCAATATTCAGAAACGACACCATTGATCCCAGGGAAATGAATCAGATGATGAAAACGGAAACGTTGCACAGCGCGTATTATCGTTCAAAATTCCGACAAACCTGCAAACACGCAGTTTTATTCATTCCATCGTTTGTTACACACGGTCTTTCTTGTCGGCTAAAAAGCCGAGCTTCTTGAATAATTACATGGCTGCTCTAATTAAGGGTTTTCCTCCTTCGCAAGGGTAGCGAAGAGATACACGTTGAATGTTGAATGCAACGGGCGAACTGGACCGCGTCAACGTGAACGTTTCCTCGCACAACTTCTCTTGACTTTGTGTAGACTTTCATACAGGAAAATCCGTGTGCATAGGCGGCGAACGATGCAAAGTAGATTTACGCGAAGACGAGTGCAAAAGTTACGTGTTCGTTTCGAATTTGTAAATATTTCGCAGACCAAGAATGGTAACAACGTTCGTTACTATTTCTCATACGATGATATTCCAATGATCGTTTACTATTAAAAATAATTCCAGGCACATACTTTTCTAAATTACAACAAAACAGTGAGATGTGTTGGCTCTATAGCCTGTGATATAAACTCCGTGAAAGCCTCTGATTTGAATAATAAAAGAATTACCTATAAAAGATCTGATCTTACGAGTTTCAAGCGCGTTGAGTGGTTGCTGGTTCGATTCTTAATATATTCATCTTCTAAAGATCTAGGGAATCTGTTCACGGCACAAAAGAAGAAATCGTGGAATATCCGAGAAATGAAAATCAAATAAAATCGTAAAGCGTGACGTTTACTAGGATAGTACAACTAAATCAACCAAACTAACCGAATATATCAATTTCCGAAGGTTTAAAAATTCACTTATTGAAATCATCAAATTGAATAACTGTTATAGAACGAAGCAATTAATCATCATTCTCGAGCGTGGCGATTGATCGATCCAAGTGGAGGAACGTATTCACCGAGGCACGCCATCGACTTCCGATCGAGTTCGATTTCAGGAGCGTAGAAAGCCATCGTGATTACCGGCGCCGCTCCAGAACACGTACATGGTGCACTTTTTATTTCAATGTCAGTCAATGAGAAAAGATATGGAAGGAATCCGTGCGCAGGATTCCATTTACAAACGCCGTAGCTCTGTGGGTCTAATTAAATCGCATAAACAGAGCGTGCCTATCCAATTACCGTTCCACGAGGCCATACGTTTCTGCGTGGTTTGAGGTACCGTGTTGCCTCTTCCTGGTCGTTTGACGAGTTATTGGGATTGTCCCTATATACCGTCGAAAAAAAAGACTAGGAAGAACGAGAATACCTCGTCGCTGACGGGAATATGCTGCGCGTAAATAAAACAGATGGGATGGGACGCCCTTTTAACCCTCCATCCAACGATCCTGACAAGGGACAAAGAAAATAGACCGGCAGAAAATTATGGTTAAGAACCAGACCGGTTGGTCGATTAAAATCTTTTAACTCGTTCGATCGTAATTAGTTCTATCAATCTTTGTCTAGCAGGTCGTCTTGTAACATTCTGATTGTGAGGCGCAACCGTCATGATGGAAATGAAGATCATTTATATTTGGTGGAGAGTAATTCGGAAAATAGCGTAGAGATGAGACAAGAAAATTAAGAAATAACGTTTCTCGTGAATAGGAAATCTTCTGTTGGCTAAATTGGAGAGGACCTGAGGAGATACGATTCTAAAACGCGGTAATGCTCCGTTAGCGGTAATAAGATTGAAGTAATAAGTAACAGTTTTGGAGCGTGACCATAGTGAGCGAGTGTGAGTAAGTCCGTGCGATGTGCTACAGAACGTCCTACTAATCAGAAAGTCGGCGCACACGGAGTTATTACGAAAATTTTGTGTCTTATTTGTCATCCTTAAGTAAATAAATAAACCAAATCACCGATCGTGATATTGTAAAAAATGAAATATAAATTATACGATATATACAACTTTAGAGAAATAATATTAATCAACGGCGAAACATTCCTACACCTATTTAACTTTATCAAAGTCAATGTACTTATCAAAGGTAAATGCGATTATAAATTGAAAGAGAAAGGTCAATTAAATATGAACCCTGTGATTCAGAGGTTAAAAATTGACCTGTGAGGCTCATAAGTACCCATTGTTATACCAAAGATCTCGTGCAGCGTATGTACTATATCCATTTGTATTCTACCTTCCATTTTACTCCGACCCTCACAAATATGTTCCAACCTTCCTTCGCTAAATTTCACTAAACATTAGATTTAAGTAGATGATCTCCTAATTACTCTGCTCAATGAACCATACTAATTAATAAAAGAAACCAATTTGTAACGGAACTAGGACTATCCTATATGACACCTTAAGAATCTTTAAAAATAATAACCTAATAATAAAATAGCCTTCTTCTTCATTGTTCCCCGCTAAACAAAGACCAAAATGTATTCTCGACAATCGAACGCTTTATCGATCTGCACCGTAAACGTTTTTGTTATTATTTACAGTGCTTTGTATGCAGTAGGCATTCGCGGAACACGTAGGTTTCGAAGTCGTGACTTCGTTAAACTTACACCATGGTAGTTTCGTTGTAAACACACGTTTTGCCTCTAAAATTTCAACCACGTTCATATTTTAAAACAAGAAGGAAAAGAGAAAATTTCTTTCATCAGACTGGTTTGCAATTTAGATGCACCCGCATAGATTTGCGCTTATATGGCAAAGTCAACGGATTCAGGGAACATATTATGCAATCGATTAATCGAAAGCTTCGGATTGAGTAATTACATCGATTCCGAGAACACCGATTTCAAAAGATCTTGTGTTTAGTTGACACGCTATCGTCGAGGAAAATGTAACTGCTGTGAATCATCGAAACCTGCAATTGTATGCATATGCAATACCACTGAATAGCTTTCGAAAGATACGAAGAAAGAGTTAAATGAGTGGACAGAAAGAAGAAAAAGTTTGCCATGGCAATCTCTTCGGAGCTCTTGTTCCTTTTTTTTCAATTATGTCAGTAATCGAAATATTTGAGAATATAAAAGTACGTAAAAAATATCCTGGAATCACGACTTACGATCTATCGATTATCGTAACAACGACTATATTTCTACAGGAAAGTTATATCTATTAAACGCGATGTCTATTAGCGTGTAAATTCTCCGATCGACCCAGTAATCTTAAACAGTTTCGCAGTATCGTTACCTCTTTTTTTACGTGTTTTATCTATAAACCCTTTACCTTTAACCATTACACACAGCAGACGTATCCATAATATAAGTATTTGGAAATTTGTATAACCGTAATATGTATAATATGTTTCGGGCTTTATTTCGTTACATTATCCTCGTGCGTTTATTCCGCCATTAAACAGTCTACTTATAACAATTATTAATCCTTGTATCTCGCGTCGGAATAAAAAACTATAATCACCTGTAATTACTTACTCGTAAGCAAATAAAAATTCGATTGCGAAGGAATAACCAAACGCAGTATACAATTTTTTATCGTCACGAAAACCAGATTCGACTTATATACACAGGTTGACCTATATACACATTCACGAAAGTATTCCAACACTTGATTTTTGAATGGTCTGTTTTTGATTTATTCAGATCGCTGGAAAGCAAACGGAGCTGAATCCCCTAGCTGCGATTCGCTGGTTTGTCGCAACGTGTCAATTAGACACGAGAAACGAATGAGTGTTAAAGGCGACCACTAATCACCAGGAGGAGACGAAATACGTGTAGTTGTTACATCGTCCACCGTACGCTCGCCAATGGCGTGTAACGAAGCTCGCGGAGGCAGGCCGTTGTCCGACGCCTTAGAAATTCTTTAATGACTTTATGTGCGCGGCACACACGAGCAAACGACGTTTAAGCTTCGTCGCGACCGTATTCTCGCCTGGCGTCTTTTCACGATCCTGCGTCGCCTCCACCACGGCGTGTTCACGGCCGAACGAAAGCCGATCGTCCTGCTGTGAGAACCGGACCGGATGTTACCTTCCAATTACAAACTTGATCCCGCATCTGTATCTCCGAGAATCTTCTTCTCGACCCCTCACTCTCCAATTTTACTTTACACCAAGAATTTTCTTTATATTATTTCTTTGTATTTGATTAAATGAACACCTACCGATTGAATCTCAACACATACTCCTATTATATGTATAAACGAAAAATCGTAGACGTTGCCCAATTACCAGTAGGCTGTGGATATTTATGCGAATACTAAAAGAGCAGAGCCTAGGCAGCGATTTGTTTCACCCACTACGTATTAATGACAAGTATCGTTCTTTGGATATTTCATACTTTCGCGTAAATGCATAAAAATTCGCTGCCCGTGGACAGAAAGATTAAAAAATTAGCACATATACATACCGTAACGTCTGTCTGAATATTAAATCGCATATGTTCATTGTGTGTTTTCTTTTTTTTTTTTCAATCTAACGTAGTTACTGTGTTGCTTAAAGTCGACAGGTCGTACAAAGGAAGATAATAAGCATCAAGCCGATGACAATTACTACCAATCAATGCGTATTCTCGTATCTAAAGAGGTAAACACTTGGCAACAATGAGTGTTAATAAAGTGTAAGAGAGGCTTCAACTGAAATAATGGATAAACACGTGGGGACAAGATTACAGCTTCGGCTGCCGTATAACCACTGTCGAACAGTCACGATAAATAAACTAACTCGAAGCACGAACAACGATGTTCATCGCGTCAATTAAAATATACAGACGGCCAACATGGTATATATGTATAAACGGTTTTTCACTAGTCCCCGTTCAGTTGGTAACTCTTCGCAATTCGTCTCAATTGCATTCAATTTGCGTCTAAACATTTTATCGCGCAAATAGAGAGGGTTATCACCGCCGGGATAACTCTTACTTATTGTTGCCACTTTCGCTACGTCAAGTACCTCGTGCTATCATACCACTAGCCGATTAATTACTCACTACTCAGACGCGAATATCGATCGAGTCGGAAAGAATTGCGAGAGAATCTCGCAGTTCGTCGATTAATTGTTACATCGATTATGTGACATTTATTCTGACGTTCTACGAAATCTACTATAGATATCCTTACCTTTAATTATATTAAGCTACAGTTTAGTTCCGACTTCTTTTCTTCAGATTCCTTCTCTCATACGCGTGATAGTCCTCGAGAGAGGACTTTTAGACTCGTCCAAAACGTTAAATCACGTTGACCACGATTACACGGAAAAGGAGAGCCGAAGGTATAGCAAGGAAATAATCAATAAGAGCTCGATAACATTCTCCGATTACTGACCGATTTTCGTCCGTTCGAGTCTTTTCTTGGAAACAAACGTAAACTAATACCACATTTCGACACGCATCGAACAATTCTGTAAAACAAATCTGTATAGCGACTAAACCGGTGTAACCACTATAAGAACCAACGTGTATAACCTACAATTCGCGAATGGAAAATACGTAAGTACGTAAGTTACCTTACGGATCCTCGTGAACATCGCTCATACTCGTTGTTTGATTCAAAGCTTCAGCTCTGCTGTCGCTCCAATTCACCGAGGATAGGAAACTCGAAGAATCGAGAGGACACCTGACATTCCGGACGAACACACAACAGTGCGCACAACAGACGCGTACTCGTCGATCATCCGATCGCAACTGCAGCCCTTCGGTGTGCCAGTGCCGGTTCTGTTGCCGCTGTGAGAGTAAGAGGGAGGGAAGCGACGGCGAAAGAGCGAGACGAATGGATGCGAAAAAAAAGGAGAGCGACAAGGAGGTGTTATCGAGACGGACGAACCTCCCGCTGTTTCTCCAGCCGACCACGCTCCGAACTGACGGCCACTATATTGTGTATTTCATGTATGTACCGGCGTACACTAAACACCACGCGAGACGCGACTTTGACAGAGATCACTCTCGTTACTCTCGGACTGTGAGTCGAAGAGAGATAGGCGATCGTTCACGCGCGAGTCTCGCTACGAAGATGTATACGTTTTACCCGAAAGATTATATATATATATATATATATACGGCCCGAGAGACAAGCTACCTTTCTTTTGACTGCCTTTTCTCTTTTTTACTTTCGTAGTTTTTGCAACTCGAACCCCTTTTCTTTTGTCCGTCAATCACCGGGAACGCCACGTGCAAACCGCCAATGCGTACCGGCTCGGCAACCGTGCACTGTAAATACACGCAGAAATGTGCATGCGTACGAAAGCGGAGTTACGACGCGCATGCGTTTTACACGCACCCACTGGGTGCAATCCTTCGAACAAGTACATCGGCCAAACACCCCCGTCGTTTCGTGTCGGTGTACTTCAACCCCATGACTACCCCCTCCATTTAACCCCGCGCGCATTCACAGAGCAAATCCCCTCGACTACGAGGATACCTCCCCACGAACCCCTTAATCAATACTCGCCGTTCTCTGCCGGCCAGGAATACTATCCTTCGTATCCTCCTCCCTGGACCAACTTTCGACATCGTCGAGCTACCCCTTATCGCTTCGTGCTGCCGAGAAATTCGATTCTTTGCGTGTGTGCGTACGTTGTTCAAGTTCGATGCTTTCAGTACTTTATTTGTTTATCTTTTGGAGAAATAAGAAATATTAACAGAAAATATATGGAAGAAAGCATTAGAAGATCGATGGATAATTTTAACGTTTTCTTCTATTTATACAGTTGTAGGAAGAAATGTTAATGAGTTGAAAGTTCTGTGATTAATTGAGTTTTATTATGATTGCGTGGTTATTAATTTAATATAAAGTGAATAAAAGAGAGGAGATGTAATATGCACAACAGGGATGCAGGGTACAATTAAACGGTAATGCACGTGCGTGAAGAAAGTTCCGAGGGTGTGATGGTTCCCCAAAGAATAGCGTCACGATCCTGCAAATTACTTTATTAGCCGCGTTACTTGGCGGAAGAAACCTCTTTTCATTCAGTAGCTGCACTCTTACTCGTACTGACGTATTGTAAAATATTATAGCGTGTTCGAGACTAGAATAAGCATGCATTGAAAACAGTATTTTCATTGCTCATGATGTAAGGTACAGTTAGAATATTTTAGCATATAATGTATAAGTTCTCGTTGAAATTTAGATTTACATATTAGATACTGTTTTCCATAAAACTATTTATTATTGAAAAATATTATTCTTTTAATACTTACAGCATTAGAAAGTTATATCGGGAAATATCAGATCTCATTGTTCGTGATTAGTTGCTAGTTAAAATTCATACAATTACAAGAAAGTAATTTCATTTAACGCGGAAACTAATTACAACCTCCCGATTATGTAAAGGGTGTCGTAATCCACGAATTATTAGCCCTTTTTATAGGGAGCGCTAAGTATACTTGAGGCCTGAAAAACGTGTCTACAGTGCCGCGCCCAAGTATACTCATTTGTGTAGCAGGCGTTTAAAAAAGCCTCAGCAGCTTAGGGTTCCGAACGGTTTAGCTCGTTTATCATTTATTATCGATGGTAAACAAAAATCCTCATTTAGATACAGATATAAATCTTTAAAGCGTAGTGATTATTTAATTGCAAGAAAAAAAGAGAGTAGAAATATAAAGAACAAATATCTTTCCCAAAAGGAGATGCTGTACGTATAACTAACATTTAATATTAAGTGGAATAATTAAGAAATATTGCACTCCTTAAATTTATCATAATAAACTGACAAATTATCAGTAAATGTATGTTTCGATAAGCCACTCACCAAGCATTATCTCACAAGTTCAATTGCGAGACTCACGAAACATATCATGAAATATTGGCACTTTTTCCGATTTCACATTCGCGTGTAACTCCTCTGTTTATTATCTGTATTCCACTTGTTCAATTTGTCATGGTAATATGTACATATATCATATAATATTATTTCCGACGGAACTGTCTATAAATACTTTAAATCGATTTCAATATAAAATAATATACAAGTATAATAGCAAGAAAATTAAAACGTATACTATGTAATAATTTATAATGTGCTAAAGATGAGTATCAGAATAAATTTAAAATGAAAATAATGATTTATCGGTACCAGGAACTACCATTGTCGTGTCTAAGAAACTTGCCCTAAGCTCTACCATGCACCGATTATTACAATGTATCAATCATACTTCAAAAGTTATTATTGACTTACTATTTTTAAGATCAATTGCTCTGCAATCTTGATAAATTAATTTTATTTATTGTTTCCTTCCAAACTGATATTAATGTAATTCAATAGATTTAAGAAAATTAGAATTATTCTGTATGGTATAATGTTATTCTATTTTTTATAAGATATTATATATATATGTTTGACACTTTATCATGAATAATCCGGTTGTAAAGAAACCTTTCTCATACCTGAAAATACATACCCTGTACAGTTTGTAGAGTGCAACCTTTACTGTAGTTCACCTGTTACTCTGTAGATAGCGCAATCTTTACTGTAGTTCACCCGTTACTCTGTAGATAGCGCAATTACAAGTTTAAACTTTTAATTTCAAAGTTCCAAAATAATAGAATAATCGTGTTTTAAATAACTATATAGGCACTTTAAATAATTATTTATTGAATCCTAAGGATATATTGTAATGATGCAATGATCTTTGTTTTCTATATATGCTTGCAACGGTCTTTTGTAATCGTTTAACTGGATGACGGAATTTTGAACACGCCTTTCTTGTTAATGATTACTTCAAGGGTGTATTTCCTACCTTGGTAAAATATTATTCTAGTCTTAATTTCTTATGTGTACATAACGGGTTGTGTTATGATTCACTGATTAAGTAGTTTGAATTAAATCATAAGTAGAAATTCTTCGTAAAAGTTATATAATTATAAAATTTAACAAAAATGACATCAAAAGATAACATCGAAATTATCGAAAAAATCAATTCCAAAAGGTATATTACATACGATATTCTAACCTTTAATAAAATAAATAGTTACTTGATTGATGTAACATGAATTTTGTATCTTTATAGTGAGCAGGTTAGTAGCGATAAAAGAAAAAGCTATATAGATTGGGACGATTATTTTATGGCTCTGGCCTTTTTAAGTGCGAAACGTAGCAAAGATCCTCATACTCAAGTTGGTGCTTGTATAGTAAACGAAGATAAGCAAATTGTAGGTATTGGATATAATGGAATGCCCAATGGTTGTAGCGATGATGTTTTTCCTTGGACCAAAGAGTCTGTTGATCCATTGGAAACAAAGACTTTATACGGTGAGCTAATGACATCTCATTAATTGTCAAGATGATCATATTTGTATTATATAATATAATGTAATATTGTATTGTAACAATGATAATAATGAATTTGCAGTATGTCATGCAGAAATTAATGCTATTTTAAATAAGGGTTGTAAAAACGCTAAAAATTGTACCATATATGTTTCCCTATTTCCATGTAATGAATGTGCTAAGGTAATAATACAGTCTGGAATAAGAACAGTTAAATATGTGTCAGATAAATATGCAAAGAAGAAGAAAATTCAAGCTGCGAAAAGAATGTTTGATGCCGCAGGTGTTACATATAGGTATTTGAATTATGCAGATCGCATATATTTATTCTTATTAAATTTGTATGAGTGTCAGATTATGGCAAGAAACCATAAGATTTGTATTACTTGACACGATTTATTTCCTTAAAATTATTAATTAAAATTCAAATTTCTAGTATTTAATACATGCGTTTCAATATGTGCAGAATATATGTCTAAACTGTATTAACATTAATTCATTTATAATATTACACTATTATTGTAGTATTATTTAATAACATTATAAATTTTTTTCTAGCAAATATTTTCCTAAGCACGAAAAGTTAATTATTGATTTTGGTGAGATCGACTCTTCTGAGAATAAGGAAATAAATATTGAAAATGGAAGTAGTTGAACCAAAATAATGTAAGTGACAAAGATGACAATGTCTGTAATGAAAAGCTTTTCAGTGTATATATTCATGATTTATTTCATTTTTTAATGACATTTTGTAGGTTTAAATCTGTAATTAATATTAATTCTTTAACATAAACATGAATTACAGTTTTACTGGATATTCATTTACTAAAAGACTGATTACCATTATTTACATGCAAAACTAAATTAGGTACAGATGGAAAATAGGAATACCTCTTATTTTTAATTTTTACAGGTCTATTTGTAATTTTAACATTATCCATATAATATTATGGAAAATAAATAAAACAATGTACAGAAAGTGAAAGAATTTAGCAATAATACAAAGATACTATGCTTTCATCAAGATGTAATATTATCTGCAACAGTATTGCAAACGATGCACTGTACAAGTGTAAATAGTAGTACGATCAAATATGGCATGGTAGAAACATGTAACAAGTGTGTATCATTTCCATGATAAAATAATATTTCAATATCATTTTTTACAAAACGACTGAAGGAGAGGCGATTGTTGATACGTGATATAATATTTTCATGTTGACTTGTTATTAATGTAACAACAAACAGGAATTGAACACAGAGTTTTGATGCATACGATAATGATACGTTTATATACATACTATACATATCCATGTTCTTGTCTTTAAAATATTACTTCACGTTTGTGAATACCGCTATAATGGAGAAAAGTTACATAAAGTAAGTAATTACATGTGATGATTGAATTCATCATATAGAAAAATATTTAATATTGTAAAAATGTATGGGTATTTTATATATAAACGCAGATATTAACATTTGTAAAAAGCGTACTTGTTTGTATAAATGTTATCCTTTAATATCATAAAATTTGGGCAATTTTTGAACAAATCACAAACTATTCAATCTGTAAATAGCGATTGCAGAAAATATAATAACAGCTTATTGCAAATGGCAGCATATTACTAATACAATGATTAAAGTAATGACCACATTTAAGTGATCATTGATTTCATTTTCCAATTTTTATTCCTTTCTTTTTTATGTCCTTTTTCCTTTTAAGTCTTTTTAATTCGAATAACAAATCACCTTAGAACTTAATCGTATACGTTGAAAAATTTTGCATGAAACCTATATGATGAATTCATTTACATGAGGAGATGGAAGAGGATATGGGTTGAGGTACCCATGCTTATCGTTTGCTCGTACGATTAAATCAAGGACTCAAAGGCAAATCTAAACTGAATTTTCTAAAAATTAATGTACCATCCTTAATCAACATTGTTTATTTCTTAAAGATTTAATAATTACTTATGAGCGGAGTAGAAATTTTTATACTGAGGTAACAACCTCCGATAAAGATTGGAGCAACTAATATATATATAAATATATATATATTTTTTTTTTCGAAATGTGATAATTATGCAGGAGTTTAAGCGTACTGTAAATAATGTATTATAAAAAAAATAGTATTAAAAGATAGCAACACTTCGGTAGATGCATGGTCGAAAAGTTGAGTATGACACGAATGATGTATGATAGTATGCATTAATTTTTCTAATGATAGTCTTTTACAAGAAGAAACATTTCGTATATCGATAGACTAGCATGGTGGTCATATCATATTTCCTTTGCATTGTACAATAATTAAATGACTAATGGTAAAGTGAATGAGTAAAACTTCTACATTATCGCTTATGTTACGACATTATTTATGTAGCCCTGAGAAACATTCCATGCATTTACAGAAGGTATCAGTTTAATCAATACAATTATGTTCATTGTATTTTGATAGAAGATTATTCCATCGATTAATTTTGGATGTACGTATTGAGTTTTTGTCCGTTGTATGTTACGAATGAATTAAAATGTTAAATATACATTACTATGACTTGATGCAAATATCTTATTTTTATGATTACCATTAAGTCGACTTTGAGTGAGCTTTCAACATTGGCATAATATTAACTAATCGCAAAATTATACTCTATGACTTAAATAAGATAGGAAATGTGTGTGTGTGTGTGTGTGTGTGTATATGTATTTATACATATATATCATTAAAGTAGTAGGTGAAGTATATACAAACATTATCGCTAGTTTTTAGTATCTGTATCTTAGTGAATTCTTTTACTTTTTTTTTCATTAAAGGAAACTCACGACTTATAAGTATGTACTGGTATTTCAAAAAATAAACGAGGCAATCATAACATCGTTCGATTTGTATCGGTAAATTTGAACATTACCTTTTATTAAAATTTCTGTAATCCGTTGACATACAGATGTATGATATTTTTTTCGTTTGCTTGTTTTGCTATTGACACTTATTGTTTTCGATTTATCATATACTTTGGTAATCTGCGTACACAATATATGCACTTTTATTGTTCTTATAATAACTTTCACAGAGACTTTCGCAAATGGATTCTATTTCCATATTGACTGCTATCTCGATGGAATATCAGGGCTCCAATCCAAACGTAGATTATTACCCTGGCTTTAAACACAGGAATAAAATTGTGTTTCTAGAAGAAAACATTAGATCGTTCACTTTACAAGTTTGAACGGTTTTTGCGAATGAAGTGAACTAGAGAAGTTAGTATATGACTTGGAACAAAGTCTATTCTCAAAAAGTAGCGACGAACATGCGTGGTACAATTATCGGTGCTCGATGATCGTCTAGTTTCTCAACTCTACACAGTAGAGTATTTATGTAGACATCGCTGAAAATAATACACCTTAACATCAAGTAGAAATATTCATAGAACGCGCATACGAATGTATACAAGTCTTGTATTTTGTACCAATGTGTTAGTTTACGCACGTCATATATTTTACACACTGTACTTCACCCCATCCCTCCCTGCCCTGCCCCAATCCCATCTATGCACTAAACATTTTCACACTTTGTCAATCCTTCTTTTCAACGTGACCGCTCTGTTGATAGAGTGCTCGTTTAATTCATTCTGTTCCAATTGTTAATTAATATTTAGCTAAAGCCAACCTTTTCTTCGTTCACCTAAAATTCGGGACCGTGCCAGAGGCGCTTGTCTCGCGTCCCATCATGTTATAATTTATTATTAAAGATTATTTATTCAGCACTGTCCCAGCACTGTTCACACTACATGGATCTCCCCAGGAACAGTTCGTGTATAATACATGTTTAATAATTATCAATATTAAATCCGCCAATTTCGCTTCTTCTTTCACTACATATGTTCATTCGTTCGCGTGCCTTTTACATTCAACGTTAGTTTCTTTGCTCTTTTTTTGTTCTTTTTCTTAAACGTAGATCAGAGCGTATCTCAGCACACTCCCCCTCCATTGCCTCGTCGTCTAACTACGCAATGATTCGCTAACGCTGGATAGCGCGTGCCTGGATCAGTTCTTGATGGAATTCTCTTTCTCTTGATGCTTGATCGTCACCGTCAACTTTGTCTCCGGCGGTCGAAAAGCGGTCGCGTATGGGAAGTATTTGTGACATTTCGCCATGTAATCGGCAATTGTAGAGTCGCAATGGCCAAAGTCACCATTGCGCAACGATTCCAATACTTTTGTACAATTCTGCAGTGTTACACCTTCGAGATCATCAATGTTTGTGGCGAGGGAGAGAGCTTTTGTTTGAGCGGACGGGTCCAGGACGTACAACATCCTCGCACCCTGAAGCAAATGCGGCAGTGAGTTTCGATTCTTTTTTAGGAATTCCGCGTTCAATTGGGTGGGCGTTGAAGTCGAGTAGATCCCTGCAGTTTGTCGCTTTACTACCTCGCCTACTGGACCTTCAGACGGCGAGCGGTTAGTATGCAACATGAAACGTACCAGGCACGTGTGGAGGTCCGGATTGTTAGGATCTAGACCATGCGCACGTTTTATCGACCTTAACATTAACAACGTACGACCTGCAAAAGGCGTTTGATTTTTTTAATCCAATCTAATAGTAAAATCCATTGCTTTAAAAATCAATGATTATTTGCAACTATTATTATTAATATTCTTCTTTAACAAGAATGTTACGAATGATTTGTGTCGCCAATGCTGTATTGCTACGTACCTTTACGAATGTATATTTCAAATGCCATAAGGTGCGTCTCTATTCTGTTCGATGCCAAGTCTTGCAGTGGTTGTAAAAATTTGATTGCTTGCTCGAGAGGATCCTCAACCTGAAAATAATAGCTCGAATCAAATTTCATATTATCTCGAGGACATTAACTCGTCGTATTTACACGATTTACTGACCCTCTCCAATTTCTCTGGTATAAGTTCATCTAGCGTAGGCTGTTCTAAATCGGGATCAGTCTGTTGTCGCGACTTATTGTGCTGTTCCCTTTTTTCTTGGGCTTGGGCAGCCTGTTGCCGTTCCAGTTCAGCCTTTCTACGTTGTTTCCTTTGCTTGTTTCTCAATTTCTTCAATTCTGATGGCGCTAGATTTTCTGTAAAATGAAAACGAAAGCAAGTTATTAACACGCACGATTACGATGGTAATAATATTATCGATAAATTGATTTGCTACGATTGAACGAAATAAATAAATCCAGCGATAAACTTGATAAGCCGTCGTTACATGATACATCAACGACGTCGAAGACTATTCTTGTCATTGGAAATTCATTTGGAGAGAATTTCATCAATTCTTAGAAATTACACTCATTAGGAATTCCCTTAATCCAACGCTCCTGTCTACAGGCAAAGTATCAGAATGCCAATTCATCGTACCCTAATTGAAAGATCTAAACTCATTCAATTACCCTAAGGCTGAAAACACGCGTTTATTCAACGGTTTATTCAATAACTAGTTTACGAGCCGCCTTGTACCTTTTTTCCAGCGAGCGCACGTAAATTGCGTCTAACAGCAGAAATTCCCCTGTTGTCCTGAATTTTCAAGTACCGTAATATCATCGTAATTGCAGCAATGATAAATACGTGAACGCTGAAACTGTCCCCGACGCGGTTTCGACACGCACACCACTTTTACCGGCGCGAGCTCGCCCGAGCTGTGTCGAACCAAGGTCAAGCGGTTCCGTCGCGCGGCAAAGGCGATTCCGGTCGGTTTCGCAAAACGTTGTCTAACTTTTCCTCGCCTCTGGTCGTGGTCAGACCTACTGACAGCCGTTTGTAGGTCTGGCATGCGTGCACGTGTCACGCGTGCACCGCAGTCACGTGCAGTCCCGCCGACACTACCCGTGAGAGATCGTAAGTTACCGGAGGGAAAGGTGGAACCTGTCCCTATCGCGATCGTGATCACGATCAACTTCCCGAATAAATTTTATAGTTTCAACTTTATAGTATAGGAGTGCTCCATTTATAACAACGAAATATCAGTTGGCGACTGTGCCTTGTAAAATTTTGTCAGACCGTGCAAGAATCGAGTAAGACGGGCCCCGTGTCAGGAACCTTCTTTCGAGATCGATTTTTCTACGAAAAAGAAAGAAAGAAAAGAATCGAAGGTAATTACGCAAGCAACGTATAATTTTAATAAAAATATTCAAACAAGGATGCTAGAAGAGATGGTTGCAACATCGTGTTTATCGATAGGATCGGCGCTTCGTAACAGCCAGGCTTCTGACGAAAACTTTTCTTTTCTAATTAGATGAAAATTTGCAACGAGTCCCGGCATCGATCACTCTGATTTATAATTAATCGTGGAAAGTACTGTTCGAAGCGGTCGAGGAGGTTCGAGTTTATTGCGCTAATTCCCCTACACTTAACTTGCTCAGTGGGCATTAACGGCTTAATTACCGTCCTATTAATGCAGTTTTATAACACGAAAATCACTTGCGCGCTTTCCAATTATGTAAGGAACAGTCAATGCGTTATTTGGACGCGGTAGAAAGAGAGACTGGCTCTATGCTTCGTAAATTCGTGACTACGTACGTATGATTTTTTGTTCTTTTCCTGTAGCCATCGAACGATCTTCGTCTCGAGGTATGATTGTATTTGCAAACGATATCTAACGAAAGAAATTTTGGAAGCAAGTAGAAACGAAGAATATTCGATAGTTCAATCGTGTGATAAAATAGAAATAATAATATTTACACAATATGTTATGCAGTTGTCTCTGGGACGGTGTGTCATTTGTTTTTTCTTTTTTCTTTTTACGTCTTTTGAGTATGATAACAAGCGATTATTATGAGATAGACGAGGAAGAAATCGATGAATTCGAGTATACGATCGATCTTAATTGTACACAATACATAGATGTTTGATTTATTCACCTTTGCTCGATCTCCACGATTTTGTTCGATTTCACCTTGAGGATGTAATTTGGCTTCCTTCCTTATATTCATTAAGCGTGTAAAAATAAAGATTATCATTGACTGTGTATTTAAAACACACATATTACACCACCGTCAGATTGTACAATCACACGCCGTGATAACGTATTCTATGAAAACATTGGTTAAAACAGTGATGATGACGTCCAACGAGAACTCGACAACACGCGAATATTACGAGATAATCGAGAAAAATATCAAAATGAGCCCGTAGATACGATCGATCCTAATCGTGCACGATAGATGTGTTTCGTTTGTTCATCTTCGTTCGATCTCTTCGATCCTGTTCCATTCAATCTCGAGGATGTAATTCGGTTTCCTATTTTACATTTATCGAGCGTGCAAGAATGAAGATTATCATTGACGATGTATTGAATGTATCCGAAACGTATCACGTCTCCAGCCTTAGGTTGCACAACCACGCAAAATGATAACGTAATTTGTGCAAACAATGGTAAAAACGGAGACACAGAGGGTAATTAGAGACTTTGACGTAATCAGTGCTTATCTCTCTCTTTCTCTCTCGTCCTCATAAAATAGTCGACGAATAAATCTTACCGTGTGTCATTCTTAGTGTTTGGACATCATTCGTGGTATTGCTGTCTTACAAAATCTCAATTTAACCCTCTTTTCCCCACTATTTTGTACTCGTGTCTCATTTTTTATTTTCTTCCTACGAGTATGTTTATAATAATGTACAACTTCTCCATGTGTATATATATACACACATACAGGTTTATATCTTTCATTGGTTTTCAATGACAAGAAGAATAATTACTTTTGCTTGTATCGTTGTCTGTATCTTCGATATACATTATCACTTCGAATCAATCACTTCAAAGAATAAAGACTGTACATAAAAAGTCTTCACGTGTCAAATTTGATTTACGCAATTCCATAAATGCGCCGCAAGGGCTATCCCTCGGACTTCTACTCCAAACAATCAATCATCTTATACCTACAATAGATCTAACTCGTTTCAAAAGACTAGTAGTATCGAACGGTCAGCGATTTTAATTGGTCTGAGTGGCGCGGGAAAATATCGTCGGCAATTAGGGACCGGTATGCGGCTGACAGGCGAAGAATTTTTCATCCTTGACAAAGGGGGACCTTGCCAGCGTGCATTACGACCGCGTTGCGGAATGTGGAGCAACAGGCGGTACCAGCACGCAACGACGTTTATGCAAATCTCATCCCCCATCGATTACCACAGTGTGATCATTAGATCGTGGATTTTTATGCAAATTCCTATTTTTGTAAACGCAACTAAAGAAATGCTGCCGTAAATCATTTTCTCGCAACTCCAAAATAATTGCCAGTTGATCGCAGGGATTTTTATGTATTTATACGAATTCGAAGATACAAAAATGTATAGAATGCACATTTAATATTCGAAACTATAAAGAAGAATATTCGTTAAAGTATTTGGTAAGCGAAATAGATCTCTGCTTAGGTTCTGCCATTCTTTAAATTACATTGGTAAAGATATTTGATATCTGCCATTAAATTATGATCAGTATTTTGGACATACGTTTCTGCGTACGAATGCTTTGCACTTTTTAATCTTCCTACAGGCACATAAATATACGCGTTGATACGCCGTTGTTAATCGAGGAAATCGATCTCAATCGCAATTTCCTGCTATGGGCAACGCCTCGAAAATTCGATTTTATCGACGAGGCCCTCTTTCCATTACGAAAGTGGTGACGTTGTAGAGGAGCACCGTAATTGCGCGTCGAATTCCGACGCGAATGGCGCATGCTGGCCCTCGCGGTTCGACGATCGATGATTTCTATTTGGATCGCGTCTGACGAATTTCACACGATTCTGGTAGCGGTAGAAAGTAAGCGCGAGTAAACTCATGTTCGGCAATTTCGTTCGTGTTTGCTTGTGTAAGATCGTCACGCCCTTTGTTTCCTACGTGATCGTATTTTTGTATTTTTAGCGCTACGCCGAGTATTTTTATCGTAGCCTTTAACATTACTTTTCATCTTTTTCGTTTTGCAACCTCCTTTAAAAAATGTTCTATATCTACAGTAAGTGTAGATATGACGATCAATTTCGGTAAAAACCTTGCCGAACATTGTTTATTTGGAACATTTTGTCAAATAAAAAATATTTACAAATTTTTCAAAACTTTCAGATTGAGTTCCATAAAGAAACATTTATTTATACCTTTCGCGAAGATATTGAGAAATACTCAAGAACAAACGAGAAATATATGCAATAAGTATTTGTACAGAGCCTCTACTTAAACCTGAAATTATATATAGTACGCAATTACTCAATGTAAGTTCAAAATGAAAATAATTTTTCGTCGCAAATTAAAATCTCAACGCTTCTTTCTTTCTTGCTTTACAAGTTCCGTCTTCAAGTATCTGGCTTATTCTTAAATCAGGCCACTTCGATAAAGCGATAAACCTCAATCCCATCTTAGAAATAGGTCACCGATCAACCCAAACGGCACGCGCTGTCCAAAACTTAACGTCCTCCATTCGTCGTCCGTACGAAACGTCCTCGTCAGCGTTTTAAAAATACGTGCACCGACGTCGAGATTTCGTTTTGCATAAAACGCATCTGACGCGTACAACGGATCCAGACTTCCTAAGTGAAATAATTACGGTTAGGTAAGACGCTGCAAGCAAGTAGTGCAAATGACGGGGGCGGCAAGGTTGGTGGATACAAAAAGGTAGTGCGTCTCGCTTAAATCGCCGTCATTAAAACGCTGGGAGAGAAACAGCGAGAGAACAGCGAATAAAAATGTTCAAATGACGCTTTTATCTTCGTAATCGAGTACGCAGAAGTGCAGCTGTTATTTCGATTTAACTAGCCACACGCTGTCGCAAACATGCGCCCACGAGCGTCCTCAACGAGCCATTTTTGTTTCTTCCTCCGGTTTCCTAGCGTATCGTGCGAATCGACTTTTGCAAATCGACGTCGCAGGGGACCGCGACAAAACTCAATAAATTCAACTATATCCGGAATAAAGGGAAAAGTCGAATGGTTTCGAAATGCCCATATTTGCAGTAGCTTGTTATTTTTTAATGCAACGATGCACTCTATAATGTAACAGTTGCAGTTCTTTTTCAATGAAATTGTACACGTTTTCCTTTTAGACACGTTATTCTTTTCGTACATTCTATCCGAACACTCTTGACGGGCGTATTAGACTAGAGTGCTCGAAATTTGACAGTTACAAAAGTTTTTGATTAGAAGATGACTCGATTTATAACACTTTCGTATTAAATTGTTCGATACCGATATACCAATGGATCAATAGCATATCAAATAACGATAGAATATATAGACATATATCAACATGTCAAACGGAGGAATAAATTGAATAGCGATTGAAATCGATCGTTACGCTTCCAAGAAATCCACGCAAACGGCGATGTATTGGCCATTGAATATTAATTCGCACGTTGTCTAGTATGCGGTACCGCTAGCCTCGATGTATTCAGTCAATCTAACGGACAACGAAGGCAATAAATAATTAGATTTTTGACGCAGAAAGACGCGCTGCTGCCTTCCTTCGTTTCCTCGCGCCCTTTGCACGCGTGTAATCGCATCATGTCGCAATGAAGTTTTCCTTCGTTCGGTGAAAGTCGAACGCGGAAATGGATAAACGATACTGGTAATCTGTTGCTCGATACTCGGTAAGGGAATAACGTTGATGAAGTTACAACGAGTGAACGAAGAATAAAATTAATTGATGTCATAGAGTAAAGGCCCATTAACAGTATCGCGAAGTATCGTTTCCAGACGCTGTGTATATTAAAGAAAGTAAAGATGGCCTTGAAAAGTGATTAATATCAGTCTGAATTTATTTCTTTTTTTATTTTTTTAATTGCATTCTACGTTGAAATTTTGAATGAATATTAAGGAAAGCTTATCTGAAACGAATAGAGAATATCTTTTATAAAGAGAAGAAGAAGCTGAATCTAAGGGAGGCCAGTGAAAAGCTTTGTTCTCATCCGCGCTTAATTAGTTCTATACTTAACGCCATACAAACTACACATTTCATCCACTTGTCCAATAAAAATTTATCGCGGTAATACGTTACGTAAGAAGTACTTTGCTTTGCCGTTCAATGGTTAATGGCCGCGTAGTTTTTCTTTCAGCTATTCATAACTCTGTCTTGGTAGGAACGCGAGATATTTCTATCGAGTATTGAAAAACATAAAAGAAGATTATTAATTTGAAGTTATGCAGGGTTTCGAGTTGCGTAATTTCTACTGCAGCACTAAGTAGAGTCGAGCGGATACTTTCGTAGTGAATACGGGTACAAGCGGAAGTTCAAGAACGCACATACGGTCAACAATCGGAATGCACGCAACGATGCGGCAGGCTTGTCAGTGTCGAGGGGAATCGGTTGACAGAAATCCAGGTGAATTCAAAATGAAAACATTTCGTAACTGTACGTAGCGACTTTTACCACTTTGCATCGAAACAATCGAGCTTTGTTCCGGGTTGACGTTTATTTCGAACGAACTTGGTTTCTTCGAATTTTCTCGAGAGCAAAGCGTATCTCCCCGCTTGAAACTTACTTTAGAAGAGAAAAATATGGCCTCTAGATAAAACGAAAAATCTATTATACGAGCAGATAAAATTGCATTGGAGTTCTCTGACTCAAGAACAAACTGACCATCGCGATTTCCTGTGTTTCGAACGTTATCAACGCCTCGAAATCTAATGGAACCGATCATTTATTACTGCACGTTACGAGACAATACCAGGATTATCGGTTATATGAAATTGAAAGCGGAGAAAGGTGTAAAACAAAACTTAACAACGAAATTTATTGGAACTACGTAATCGTGGTACGCAACAATGTGTGTCTGTAAAAATCGTAAACAATATCGATCACACAAGAATACAGATTCAGGAAAAAAAACTAACAACAATGTAACTTTGAGATCCATTATGTTGCACAACGCTGATTGTATCTTAGACATAAATTGGACAATTGTTGTCGTACAATATTTAACAATAAATACAGCTGCACTACTTGAAAGGCGTTACGTACGAGCAGAGCCATCGATTACCTAATGTTGAGCTCAAAAGAGAATGTTATTTAAATTTAAAAGTAATATCTAGATTTTAATGATTTTTTAAATAAATATCGCTCATGTGTGGCCATGTGTACGTTCGACTAAAATCCAAGGAGAAAGCAAAAATGGTCGAAGATTAGACAATAATAATAGTTCCCCGAACTGCACAATGCCATGCCAGATACAATAGACACAGACATTTCCATACGATTTCAATGACACGTGCTACTAGGAAATGTAGTGACAACAGTACGTGACGTTACGTTGATTGTCATTAATTGACAATATATATCGACTATGGATAGTCGAAGGTACGAAAGGGGATAGAAATTCAAAATTAAAGCAACGACTTTGTAATAAAAAAAATTTATCAATATAGAAGTTCAGATTATAACTTGACAGAAGATCGCTTAAATGAGAAAAAAGGACAACCACGCGACTGAATTCTTCAGCTTACGCAATGTTATTTTAGAAGCAACGCCCTCAGCGTCATCACATTCTTTCTATGATACACGATATCCAGAAACTTAACAATCACGATACTCTCTATATATAATCGTAGAATATACGAACGATTGATCAGCCTCAACTAAATAATAAAACTGTTAACAGAAAACTCTAATCGCAATACGACAATTCTTCAGTCTCGAATCATCATGAATGTCCATCGATAACGTTATCGTTATTTTATTTTCGTTTTTATCGTAATTTATCGTTTATTATTTATATAATAAACTGAAAAAAAAATTACTCGACGGTTAGAGACTACAGAAGAATCTTCCAGATCATACGACGTCGTCCTAGAAACAACTCTCATCGATATCTCTTCTCTACCAAGTACTTGAACGATACTAAGAAACGGCGACAGCAAGTAGTACACCATTAACAGACGATGCAGAAATTGTCGATTATACGAGTTTGTTTCACGATTACAAGGAACGCAACGAGGAACGATAATGCTCCTCCATCGCCATGACGGTAATCGCTAAGAAAAAGTCGCGTCTCCTATGATCGTCGTTGCGACGCGTGCCGCCTCATGTTTTTTTCCATTTCGTAATCCATTACCATGGATATAGACTATTCATTTTTTCGTAGTAGAGCGTAATTGCAAGGTCTGACAAATTATGATGAAATTACCAGCGCCATTCGTCTTTAATAGCACGAGCCTCTCCTAGTTCCAGAGTTCGTATTCATGCAAAATCTTTCTATTCCTTTGTTTTCGAATTGCATACATATTCACAACCTGACGTTGATATTTACAGACGCGATGTCCATAAGAACATTTTCTCGACGAATCTGAAAAAATAATCATTGAAACATGATTATCCGTGTTCATCTGGGAAACCAAAAATATCGATGTCAAAGGATCACGGAGGGGTTACGTTGGACGAATTATCATCCCCAGAAATATTCGTGTAAATTAGCGAGGATTCGTTAACACGTGTTTACAGAGAGAATCAAACTCGAAGGAAAAACCGTGTATTCGATGACGTCGTTTCTTTTTCGCCGTGCGAAGTTGCTGGAACGTAAATGGATCGCTTGTAATTTCAATTAACGTTATCCAATGTCGCGACTTTATTGAGTTATTAGAGGAATAGAGATGCGTTTTTAATCAAATGCTCGACCGTGAGTAATCGCGGGATTTGTTGTTTATGCGCATGTCCATTATGTAAGCGGCAACAGTACATTTCTGGTATTCGTGTACTATCTCATCCGTGTTGGCAGATATTTACGAGTTACGAGACTGTCTGATCGTGTCTGATGGAATTATTTGAAGAACGTGAAATGTAAAGTGTTTAGGGTAGGCGGTTCTCTGGCTGGGATAAGCGATCCTAATCTCCTGATTGTGGGTTAACTCAATTCTCTAGTCGATACGTTCGCGCAAGCGATCGATTCCTTATGGTTTTTGCTTACCGTATTTACAAATGTTGCTTGTCATCGGTAAATCTTTTTATCGTGCAAATAAATTAATTGGTGCTCAGCTTGGTTAAAGAATAGATCAATTTTACGCTCCACCGATTTGTATGGTCGTAGAAAGTTAGTGAATTTTGTATATGTAGAAAAATTCATTGGCTTGTACGATTTTTAAGAGAAAATTTTTTTCGTACTTGAAAGCGAATATTTTACGGAATGAGTCATTTTATGTTATTTCTTAACGTTTCTTACTGTATTAGTTTGCAATTTAAGGATTGCTAGAGTTGCGAGTATATCAATGTTATTTCTCGATTGCTGCAACGCTTAAGCAATCGTTTGAATAAAAATATAGAAAAGGTAGAAAATATTCCCAAGTGTAAATATCGAATGTTTCCACTCATCCCGATTCGACAATTTTTACGTAGACTCTTGCAGAAATTACTCAAACATGATACTTTTTAGTGATACACGAATACCAAACGATTTTTAGCGAAAAGAATGTTCGTAACGATATAAACGAATTCGAAAAGAGCGACGGCAGTGCATACAAAAAGGACATAAGCCATGGGAAGCACAAAGGAACAATGAGCGCCGAAACAGGTAACTGAGGAGTCTAACCCTTGAAAGTCTGATGGTAATCGTGATGACGTTCAAAGATTTATATTCGATCTACCGCGTTGACGTAACTTCAAAAGGGTATCTGACGCTTTTGCCAATACCACCAAAGGCATCGCCATTTTGCCGTGCTTTTACAGATATTATCCACAATATCGTAACAGCAATAAATAGCGCGATATGAGAAAGTAAACTCGTTCGATTTTAAAATTCATGGTGTCGATTCTCTTCTCTACTAAATCACGATTCTCGTTCATCGCCGTAATACGTTACCAATGCCCCCGTTTTTACGAAGTCGACTGTTCGCGAGAAGAATGGGAGAAAGGTTAAATTCCTCCTAGAACGACGGGCGTGTGTAGCCAACGTACGTATATAAAAATTAGAAGAAAAAAAGAAGAAAGAGAACGATTAGATATGAAATATTTAAAAATCAAAACCGATGCACGCGTTCTGATAATAATTGCGACAATGTTCTTCGTATCTCGTCGGGTCATTGTATGCAGATCGAAGAACACGACTGGTATTCAGTGGGTTCAGTGGTATATTACGTATTCGAAGAGTATCGTGACCGTAATGGCGTGTATGAGGCGGCGAACAATTCGAACGCACCACTGACGAATACATTGTCAACCGAAGCAACGACCGATCAAAGCGTATCGAGCATTCGAACGCCCAAACGATCGTAGCTTCGTTCGCTTCCATGAGAAAGCTGCGATCGATTATTCGCATTCGCGGGTCGGTCAAGAACCGTGATTCATCATCGATCCGGACAGTTCCCGATGTTTTTGCGTACACGCGCCTTCCCGTCGACTTTGCTCGATCGTTCGACGCGCTTCGATACGATATATTATGGTGCAACGATGTTAAATGATTTATAATTGATGTAGAAGCCACTGTGAGCTCGATAACTGTCGATCGATCTTTAACTATAAACACCGAGTGGAACAGACAGCGATACTATTGTCCTTAATTGAAATTTGAGGAGAGACGTCGTTGCTCCGTTTATATAACGATTCGAAACATGATTTTTCTAATGGCAGGGAATAGTTTATAAATATACAGGAAATCGTTATAAGAAACATTGTTCGAAATAAGAAGGAAGTACGTTCGGAACGTAAGATGAATGAAACGTATGTAAGAAACGCTAGGCAAATTTCAACAATGGCTCGGTGCTATTGTGGTTTTCATTCTGGCCAATTGTTCGCTTGTCCTCGAACAAATAGCCATAAGCGATTCCGTCGACTTGGAACAGTTAGAACGCGAATATACGTAGCCAGTGACCTTACAATTTGAAAGTTCCCGGTTTCGATCGAGAACTTTAAAAAGCTCTCCATGTAAATATTCAAATTTTATAAAAACGTAATAAAGAGTACGCTAAATTGAGATATTTATCGAAACTTTTATTCCAGACATTCTATTTGATCGCGCGTGGAGGATCTATTCTCAGAAGGTACAGAAACTATTCACCCCATTCTCAGCTGTGCCATTTCTTACTATACGTCCTATCCATTAAGCATGAGAAACATTTAAGAATAGAATCTTTCAGGCTGATCTATTTTCTGGCGTGAAATTTTTAATGGAGACGGTCCACGTTTAGAAGCGAAAAGTGGAACTTTTCCATGATGATCAACTGGATTGTCTTCGTACCGTCCTCCACGAAGCGATCAAAGTGCATCAATCCGCTCGTAGACTATCCCCTTTCGGCCTGTGACGCAAATCGGAGCTGGATTCGTTCGCCTTTTTCTTCGTCGATTCTCACTGATTCACTTCGAACTGCCACTCTTGTTTCATAACGAGCGCGAAACCGGTGAAAAATAGATTTCACGCGAAACGTGATTTCAGTGCCTCGGTCTCGTCTGCGCGTTGCATCAAATTTTGCAAATAACAGCAAGCAACAAGTCCAGATATGGTGTGAGTAGAACAAGGTCCATCGAGGAAATGCCTGTTTCGTGGATCGATCGGTCTTTGTCTCTTCGAGTTGTTTGAGACTGTTTGAAATTGTTTTACTTTTACTCTATTCCTGGCCGTTATGACGTAAGATGAAAATACATATAAGGATCGTTGTCGAATGAACGCAAACACTGAGCTAGCCTTGTCATCAAACTGTAATATCCTCGGCAAATAACAGGTAGTACGATACTTCTTATTATCTTCGCAGTTATACATTCAAGCTAACGATGTATTATAATAATTTAAGCGATTGAGTATTGTCTTAAACTTACACGCGCGTGAATAAGTAAAATATTTATTAACTAAAACGTGCAATCAGTGAAATTTGCCTATCTTTTACGTCAGAATAGCCCATCCGCTTTTAAATTAAACGCAACCGCATCACATTCTTATGTGCAATTGCGATATGCTGACGCTTGGATCCCGTTTTACCTGAAGCATCAATTGCTGAAACGTGCTACGATTTAACAATCGATCGAATTTATGATCCGTATCAAGCTCACCTTCCATCTCTACCATAGTCAGTACGTAAATCCCACCGCACCGTGACCTTTCCTCCCCTGACCATAGCGCAACTACAACTTCGATTGAAACCTCGGTGAACGATCTCACCAGCGTTCCATCGGAGATTTTTCTTCAGAGCTTTCCTCTCGTTTCGGGATCGGCGGATTTTGCCCGATAACCTGCCAGCGATATCATCGGTCGAGATATATCGTGGCCGACGACTCGCCCACGTTTTCCACTCGTGTTCTATATGTAGTGAAGGGTGTGTGCAAATGGTTACACGGAGCAAGTGCTAGGCGTGGCTCATAGAGGAGAAATAAGAAAGGGATCCGTCGTCTCTCTCTCTCTCTCTCTCTTTCTCTCTCGTGGCAATATCGACTGGAAAGGCCTTAACGTTGCCGCTGGAGCGACGCCACCGGAATGTTAACTTCCCATGGCGGGTTTCGTGATCGACGCACGAAAAGAAAAGGCCAGTTTCGACCGGGTCTCTCGCGGCAAGGCGAGCGTGATCGAATCCCGGATTCGCCGTGGCAAGGTCGTGATCCCCGACCATGTTGAGAGAGTGCATCGACAAGCCTTTTTTCAAATTCTATCAGCAGGATGCTCTTCGACGATCCTCCCTGCGCTTTGTCCTGCCTCCTTGCTTTCTTTTTCTTTACGTCCGTTTGAATATCATGCGTCAGACTTGGCCATCATTTCCATTGAATCCAACTTTTTCGGTTGAGAACAGCGTAGAAGCAGACACGAATCGCTCAGAAACTAAATTGATCGACTGCGTGAATCAGGGAATAAAGAAGAACGTGTTAAATACTGCAATGGGAAAATTTACGATTGTTTATGTTATTCCCTTGCAATAAGTGAAGTTATAGAGGTAAATCCTTTATTTTTTGAGATGTTACGATACTAATCGTTTTATTCAGCAATTATTTCTAAGTATACTGTATACGCTCGAGAGAAGTATCAAAAAAAAGGGAAACTTGTAATTGAATTGGGTAAAGTAACCGTTTGGTGAACGATCGCATTGATTACGCGTGTTTATCGAACCGGCGGTGTTTCGGTAGAGAAATGAGTTAATCACCGCAATCCGGTGATTGTGCAACAGGCAATTGACAAGTAGTCATTAATTTAACTCTATCCTTTAAGTCTACTTAAAAATAAGTGGAAACTATTTCTACCTGTGCAGCTATAAAATATGCATAATCTTAGTTTTACACTTTCCTTCCAACAATTTTCACCTCATATGTCTGAATGCCGCTGTATTCTTAATAAAACTATTCTAAACCGTATATTGTACTGGAAGAGTGTTATAATTACAACATAAGTGACTAACTATGATTTCCATTATCACCAAGATCTTCCAATATCGTTTTATCACTCCTTTATTACTGGAGCAATGGAATTGAATTCCCGAGTAAGCAGCCTGGAAGGTCTTGTCAAAAGTCTCAACGAAAATGTTTCATGAAACGGACGAGTCGTTCCGAGCGATATAATCGCGATATTCATGGCTCGCGCCATGAATTACCGCCGCGTAACAGTTCCTTAGGCATTTTCGCTACAAAGGAACGCGAATACGAGAAATTGAATGACGAAACAGCGCCTGAATATTAATGTTCATTGCCCGTGGCTCAACATGCATTATAATCCAGACGAGAATGCAAAACACATTTCGTCCGAACTATTTCCAGCGTTTCACGAACGAAAAGTCCCGTCGCGATAAAATTCCTTACGAAACGATACGAACGAATACCGCTAATTCATAATCTCCTCCTCTTGACGAGAAGTAAAAACTAGGTTCGATCTGTCGATGCTATTCTTAGGATACGGTGAATTTCAGAGAAACGGCGACGTAATGTTTCTTCGATTCTTCACTCGTCAAACAATGGCCGAGGATCTCGCGTATGTTACGAGAACACGGCGAAATAAACTTATTCGCGTTACAATTCGCGAAAGAGCCGCAAATAGGGAAAGAAAATGGCCTTAAATCTTCTTCATTAGGTCTTTGCTTTCTTGTAAACTTTCACTGTAACGATGATTCTTTGTGTTATATTTAAATAAAATTCAATAGCACTTTTTTAAAAAATTCCGTAAAATTCAATAGAATTTTTTTAAAATTTCCGTAAAATTAAATAGCATTTTTTTCAAAAATTGTCACATTTTGTATGCCTTTAAATATCCTGTTTTTTGTCGACTCCTATAGACTGTTGTAAGTCTTGATATTTTTCCCTCTTTACAGCGTCGACGGCGTTGCGTGCTACTCGAACGAACTGCAAAGACGCGATTTCTTTCCGTTGACTAACATGGAGAACGAATAGATAGCTAGACGTGAATAGGCAAATTCTACGAATGAGAACGCACGAATACGGAAATTTTACGCATAAAACGCACGAACAATTAAGGTTACGTTCACCGATAATCGCCGCCGTTGTACATTTTTCTCTTCCTTCATTCTACATTTACTTCGAATGCAGCTATGACGTGCATCTGATATCTCGCGTTTCTCATAAAGAAATGCATTCGTATAAATTCAAGTTTTTACCGTGGAAAGCACAACGATTTACCTTTATAGGATACGAACGATTTCGATATCCGATGACTGGTAATTGGCTCGAGGTATTGGAAATTATTTTAGGTATTGCAGCGTCGTGAATTCAAAGTGAAAGAGGCCTTTGTGCAGATATTACAGAGATATGAATTAATATTCTCAGAACGTATACTCATCAACTTCATAAATTTAAATGCAGAGAAAAGTGAGAATTATATATATTATTTTTATAAATTCATTTTCGCTGTAAAATATTTCCTCTCACAATTATCCACATTCTATTTTTAATTATTAGTCACGGGAAATGTTCCTCAATGATGTCGTCCGTTTCTCAATTATAAGATAAAAGAAATTCCTATGTATATAGTATGAAATACTTGATGGTATTGCATTCTTCCTCTGACAAATTTCATGTAATTTCAGAGATTTTCCTGCATTTTGCAGAATTTCCTACCATTTTCAATTTCCCTGTGTCTTCAAATTTTCCAAGAACCTCCAACCGAACGACAACGGTTTCACAATGATCACACGTATATCAAGATACGCGTTAATAATGTAGGTAGCCCTTTCTCCGATTCTTTTCCAGGCGACAAGACCTGAAAGCTTGTCAACTCTCGCAGGAAGACAATAGGGCGGTTCGAGCGTAAAGATCGAGCGCGAACAAGCGCGGAAAACACCGAAAAGGAAAGGATGCGCGTCGAATATCAACGAAATCGCGGCGAAAGCGACGGATGTTAGCGGTAATATGCAGCGGCGAGCAATGACACTTTCGCTAGTCGCTCTTCTTCTTCTATAGAAGGTCATTGTACGTGTAAAAATACAGACAACACGCTGACGGAATTCGTAATGAGCGATGGAACAAGAGCGGCCGCGTTTAAGTAGAATTTCTAATTCCGTGAGCGAAAGGGAAAATCGGTCGGAGGAAAGTTCCGCCGGCAATGCCGATGAATCGCAAAGCAGACACGCGTCACATCGTCTTTTTTCACGCAAATTCAGATCAGAGCAGATGAGATTTGTTCCCAAGTTATCGAGAATATTGCCTTGACCGAATGATTCGCATAGTTCCTTGTGATCTTTAATTAAATCGCGACCTAGTTACAAGAAAATCAGATGATAATTCTTATTGACTGCTTGTATATGGAGCATCGCGTATTCTATCGAAATATCGATTACCTGTACAGTGAATAACTTTAAGACCAGTTACATTTCCTAATTTCCCTTTTGCTTTAAATTAAATTCAATCAAACTCGTGTAATAAAAAAGATATATATGCATCAATTCTGATATCCAAGACGTATGCAACGGTCACATATATCAAATGTTTCGATATGATTTTTGCATTTGATCTGAACATTTTGTCGCAACTTTTCTTTTTTATACCGTACATGACACAGGTTAATAAATATCTGTACTTTTCAATGATGGAACAATTTTGTAAGCTTTGTATACATGGCAAATACAATTTGTATCCTTCATCAGTGCACGGCTCGTGAACACTAATTCATTAAGTAAATGTCCTTGCTTCGTTAACTTGAGGCAAAGAGAAGTCAGCAAGGCGTATGAATGCCGTTTGATTTTTTAAAAGCTTACGAGTATCCAAGTTGCCTTTCTTTATTCAGATTCTACGTCACGTTCCACTAAACGTACGAGACGTATCGATCTATCTCGTTATAGCTTGTTTTACGCAAGAATTTCCAAATTTGCATTAACACGACTGGACAAACACTATAAAACTGTTTTCGTAGATTCTTGTTTGCGCTGAGATCCGTTTGCTTTAATCATTCTGTTATCGAACTCGCATGTTTGTAAGCCTAGTTTTTATAGCAGCCGTATTTTATCACATTGTTCTTCGAAGATTTATACGCCACAAATAATGAAGCTCTTCGTTCTTCGCGTAAAAATTTTATACAGCTTATTTATAACGTTAGAGAAGAACCGCTAGATATTATTAAAAGGAAACAGTGTGTTCAACTGCACGCGATCAGAAAATTACGTTCGCATCGAGATCTTCCATGCCGTCCCATTGTCGTTGACTCAATTACGGTCACGTTAAATGATTAGTTCTAATCGCAAACTAACGAACCACGAGTTTCATAGTTATTATTCAACTACTAACAACCACCATCTCGACGAACCTACGTTCTAACTACTGACTACTGTGCGAAGGATTTTTTCGTTCTAACCATTCACACACGTTAGATTACATCGTTCAATTTCACCGACCAATTTGCATCTATAGCTTTTCCACTTATCCCATCCGAATACGTATATCAAAAATAGAAAAAATCAATAGTAAGATGAACTTTAATGGAAGTTTACATGTTATTGTATACGATTCTACGCAACACAATCGCTGCTGTCGCGAGAAACAGCACGAGAACCTCGGAATCTCTTCTGTCCCATCGTTCAAATCACCGGAACGAACGAGCAGAATTCCAAGAAAAAGAATGCAACTGCTCATCCCTATTTCGGTCACGTTCGTGTCGAATGATTGTACAAGCACCGGTACACTGTTCCAGAAAGCGAAAAAAAAAAGGAAAAACGAAGCGACAGGGTATCTCCCCAAATTTCTACGTCCCAGATTGACAGAGAAAAGCAAAAACAGGGATAACGCAGTTAACTTGGTGACTTTATGGTGAGAAAAAGAAAGCTGAGACTTATGAGACAGTGAATTATTACATCTCACGAGCAATTTTTTTCAAAAAATATTACTATAGATCCAAGGAGATATTATATCGTATTGTTACTCATACTTATTTTCGAAACAAATTTTACCCGAGCTGGAATTAAACACAAATTCTTCTCATAATCTCAGCTGCGCGATAAAAGCGTTTGCTTTAAAACAAGAAGCGTACAATAGGAAGATACTGAAGAGTAACCGTTTAATATGTCTAATAATAAAGTAATATTATTTTTAAAAGCGTCGGCGTATATTGTAGCTGAGCTTACCGCTACAGGATTAAAGGCCGTGACATCAAGCCACGCACCGGGGAACAACCTTTTCGCCGTGATCTTGAAATTAACCAGCCCGTCCCGGTTCTCAAGATACGCCGCGATAAGTCACCTGTGAGAAACAGCATTCTCGGCTTTTGTGCGAAATTACGGGAAAATACGCTAGCACGTAGACGCCTCGTGAGTTGGACGACAATGGGCGCGTGTCGTGGGGAAAGAAAAGAACTATCGAAACGACGGGAATACTGGACAGGTTTAATTAAGAGCTCGCGAACGTCGACATTTATCGCGTTCCATTGTTAGGACCGCTCGTCTCGAAATCATCACGGCAACTGTTTGTCAGAAGCTGGTAGATCAAGCGCCACGCGAGATCGTGTTAATGAGAGATTCGATTCCGAGGTGCACGGTCGTTTCTCATGAAATTACAACGAAGAAAATTTCTCGAGTTTCCCTGGGCATTATTCAGACGAGAGAAGAAAATCAGGAAGTGTCGCATTATTCATGCAGAAAATTGGTCTCTCTCGGTTCGTGCGCGCTGACTGCGTTTCTGAGACGCACAGCGACTAATTAAACATAATTAGAGAGGCTGATATGAATCTTAATAACATCGAGATGGTCGTGATGGTCGTGTTGTTGATTCGTAGACGTAGAGCTTTTCGAGGATCGATCGCGACAAGTAAATGTAGTAAATTGATACGGTACGCGACGCTTCCTGCTTCCGTATTGGATATATCTGGATCGTTTAAGCGACGTTTAATTATTGTATAATAGTTCGGTCGTATCCTGAATGAAGCAATGAAACTCCGTTTAACCCATTAAAGACTAAGGCTATCGTAACGTTACAAATACTTCAGTTTCTTTGAATTACATAAAATTGTACGATATAGATAGAAAAAATATTGACGAAAATGGAAATATCAAGGGAATCTTTGAAATTCCTTTTCGTAGCCAGAACGTTGAAGAACAGAATTCGATAATGTAAATAGACCGAAAAAGAATTGAAAATGAAAGGTCGTGTTAACGCAATAGTTATCCTTAATGCAGACTGTATTAATGGCGTCCCGAATAAACGTTATCAAAAATCTGACAACCGAATAAACGTTCTCTCTCGATTATCGCAAAAATTCCAAACCACGACCTTCCTAACCACTATGTTCATCTTTGATACTATCTCTACCACGAAAAAAATTTTTGGAAATATTTCGGGTGGCACAGCATGGCGCCAGAATATCGGTAACGGCGGCGTGGCCGAGGAAGGTCACGACCATCAGCGACCTTGATATCAAGAATCTCTTCCGATGACTCACGCACGCTAGACACACCGGTTCGAAATAAACACGCATCCTCATGCGGCCGGCGATCTCCTCGCGGGGATCGAACCGACTTCGGAACGTCCTTAGTTTCGTGTGTGCTGACTCAAGAGGTTCCTGGGAAAAACGTGAATGAACGATCAAGTCTTAAAAATAACCTCCTGACCGTTGCAGTCTGGCTACTGTTTCAGGATGTGCGTCACTCGATCGTTCGTCATAATCCGCGGCTCGACGATGCCGTCAGAGACCGAGAATACTATGTCATCGACGTCGGCATAGAAGATTGCATAGAGGACGTGACGACACGAGAGGAATTGATGGATCATCGAGTGGAGCCGCGTGCGTTCCACCAAATATGGTCAGCGAGATCGGATCCTAAGATCGATAATGATGCAGCGGTTTCGACAAGCGGAGCTTGGAATTTTGGATGGATCGATTGCTGCAGAAATTCGACTGGTTCGATCTTATTTGGGGACGATGCACGGAGATATACTAAATAAGGCATTGGGGAATGCGAATCCTCGTGTTACTGAATTATCCGAGGCGAGTAGAAATGCAAATGTACGAGCGTAGGATCGAAAGTCTGTTTTGTTTGATTGGGATGCAGTTTTTGGTCGTTGCATGAGAAATGAGTTTTTTCTCCTTTGTTTTTGCTCGCGACGTGTCAAAACAGTATAAAAAAAGCATGCCTTGCTTTGTTATGATCGTAAATTTCACGATCTTCGTGAGCAAGATATTGTTGGAACCGTGTCGAAAACATGCCGAAAATTTGTGCTCCATTGTCTATGGAAATATTAAACCGCTGGTATATTATCTTAGATATTGGGATATCGATAGTAAAAATTATTTAGTGAAGATTTTTACATAACAGTTTCAAAAAAACTTCTTTAATATTAAAACACGGTAGATTTCAAAGAAAGGCTTCTATCAATACCAAAAGCATTCATTTTAAGTAAATAAATAAAAATGCCGAATATTTATCAAAAGAATTATCTCTCAGAGTTAATTTTGCGATAAAAACGTTCTAAACTTGGATCGACGAGGTTTATATCAAATTTACGACAATGTACGAATAAAACGGAGAAGTCTACTGATTTAAATACTCTCGAGAATTTTCCTCCCGCAGATATTTAAAATGTAACTCACAAACAGACGGAGAATGTTAGATCGAAAAGTATTAATAAATTTAACAAGAAATACAAAGCAAATATATATGAAGAAACTTAAATCGTTCACACAAACGAAGATAAGAAGGAAAAAAACAATTCCATGTCGTTAATGATAATTCCTAGTCCTTACACAATGTGACAAACGGAAGTGGATAAATCACTTGTAACATCATCAGAGATCGCATTTTCCGTGATACGTTTGGTTTTCAAGTTCACGTCTGCGACGCTTCTTCTCACATTTATTTTTTATTTAAACGAATGTGATAAAAACGGATTCAACTTTCTCCTCCTCTTCTTCCTACTCATATCATTCATTTCTAGGGGAAAGGGTCCTAAGAAAGCACAAACGTGCCGTACAATGCAAAAGCAATAAATTTGAGAAACTCGAAATTCGACCGAACGAAAAAGGAACCGACCTTGTGGAATAATATACATAGATCGATCGTGCTCGTGATTCGGCATGATCGATGCTTATCAAAAGTGACGATGAAATTTCGTAGACGCGTATTGAACAAGTGGGCCAAACTTCCGTGCACGTTCGTGTTTATTGCACGTGACCGGCATCGCGGAACATTTTTGCGCGCTCTTTCGCGCGCCGATATAGGCTCACGCGCGTGCCATAAAAAAGAAAATTTGCACTGTCACGCGGATTGCAAGCACGTCGCTGCTGATCACTAATTATAAAACAACTTGTCTGAAGTTGCAGGAGTTACATGTAAACGGAAATTATTTACACTTGGTGTTGATAGTGCTGAAAAAAAGTTGGCGTGTTTTCGTTGGAATGTAAATTAACTTTTCTAGCGATCTAAATAAAGATTTATTTTTCCAATCCCTTCTCGACATTTTTACGAGTTTTAGAGTTTACAATCCTGAGAATCTTTAACATAATGACTGCCACGTCAGACATATTTGGTTGAAGCTTCGGCCATCACTCATTGTCGAATTACTCGGTTATCGTGTATAGGAATGATCACTACATACGGTAGAATATTATTTCGCTCCGTACGTCTACTCTGTACAAACATCTTTCAAAAGTTTCATCTCTCGTCTGTCGTATACACCGCGATAGAAGTTTCCTGATAATCTGTATGCCAAAAAAGTACGCGCTGACCTGGAAACCTCGAGCATTATCAAAAGCAGCGATTGCAGGGTACGAGACGCTTCAACAAACTTTGCTGTGTCTCGTTACCGTGCTTTCACGTTCGCACTATAAAAAGGCCTGGCAATAAAGCGCGGAGAAAAAGGAAAAAGCGAAGGAAAGGGGAATAAACACGCGATAGTTATTAGCCGAGATCAGTGGCCACGTCAATTAACATGCAACCGACGCGCGATTCACGATTCACGCGAGGTGATTCCTGAGTGAGTATCGTTCAAGTGCAGCGCACGACCGTCGATAGACTCGAAGTGTCTGTTTCTGTGCTCGTTACCGCGGTGACACGATCGGTCGCCTAATAAGCGTACACCGTGGAATGTTGAGCGAATTTACGGATCCCGACGTGGTCCTTTGGCAGATCGTGGCTGCTCGATTGAGACATTAACCCGCCACGGGCGAAGGAACGCGAGAGCCTAACGAGACACACGTAAGGATTTACGTAAAGGAGCGCCGCACGCGTCTCGCGACGTAACAGAGTTATTTCCGAACTCGCGAATCGCGAGCAAAAATCTCGCGCGCCGTCTCGACGGCCACGCGAACAAGAAGACCTGTTGCGAATACCTATTTCATAGAGTCACCGCGGAATCGATCGGTAAAAAGCAGGTTTTCCCAAGCTCGTTTCCGTTTACGACTGCGAACAAGCGATCGTATCGCGTTGCATCAGTGGTATTACGAAAAAATTATTTAATTGGACAACTTGATGGAAATATTGGTCGACGACGCGAGAATTCTTGCCTCAAATGGATTAGAATCCTGTTCCAAGTAACTTCTGTCGTATTGTTATTAATGATTAACCTCTGCGATCTAACATCGCTATTGTGAATAGATCTATACAGAGAATGTCGTAAGCATTTATTATATCAAGACACGACAAATTGTCAAATATTGGATGGATACGATGTATGACAATATTGCTCGATCATAGAGTATCAAGGGATTGTGAAAGAGTTAATTTGTGAACGTGATTTCCTGGGTAAATAACATTAGAAGTGTTTGGCAACGCTGATAATCGAGGATTAAGAGTCATTCTTCAAAGGTAGATTGCTTACTCATCTTCGTCGATCAAGGAATCTCTTCTATAATCAATTAGTACCTTTTGTCAGTAGATCGTACGACAAGGAACATTAACAAAGCCTTCCATTCTGGTGACCGTATGAAATCATTGGATTAAATTCGAGATCTTCGATGACGAACTTAAATATTTGTAAAACTGGTTTTTACACTTTACGTAATTATAAGTCAAAGCTTGTGGATGGTTTAGATAATTTATAAAAAAACTAGAACGAATGTTAAATTCTAATATTTGACGATCCTGAAATTGGCAAATGTGTCCTGGTTTCTTTACGAAAGCAGTTTCTAACGTTCCATTAACACGAATTAGCTTCGTTAGCGATCAGAATAACTACAATTGTAAATAGAAGATCTAGTTTGGTAACAGCGCGTTCACATGCTTGGAGGAAACCTAATCACAATGTTGACGAAACGTGGCGAAAAAGAACACAGTTTACACTCGAGAACCTCGAATATTATTAACACATATCGTGGCTGTCACGTAAAAATACGAATTCCGTAGACTACCAGACAAGTGTCAGCGAAGCAGAAACAAAACGATACGTCACCCTAATTCTTAAACTTTTCTTCAAAACTTATGTCCTTTCAAAAATAAAACGCACCAGCTGAATCCTCTAGACGTAATACAATATCCTACGACTTTTCTTCGAGGAAACTTCGATATTACTTTATTCCTGCAAGTTATTTTGTTGTTTATATCATACCTCTTCCCTGACTCAAATAATCCTAATATAGAATTACGCGAATCATTTCCGCGTTTCTTATATCTTCTGTTGTCGGATCTAAGCTACGCGATATTTTCTCGTTCCTTCGTTACAACATTCCAGACTAATGATCTCTCCTAATATACCTGCAACAAATTTAATTATTCCGTAGAAAATTCAAAATCGAAACTGCCTCAAATATTACTATAACTATATTACCACTCGCAACAACATAGAAGGTCCCACTTCCAAATCATCGGGAACACTGAAACCACAAAATCCGCCTCGGTGTAGGAGTAATTTCTAATCACTCATCGACGATCAGGAGGTGGAAAGCGCGGCGATTTTCCTATGATCGCGGTTTATTCCCGCCGCGTGGACCAATTCCAGCGTGGTGAACGTGGGGAGAGGCGCGTATCGGGCGCAAAAAGGAAGGGTGGAAGAGGCGTGCAAGCGGAACAACGTGATCGCGTCTGGCGCGGCAGTCGTAGGAGAGCCTCGTGACACACACGATCCACTTGGTGTATCCCTTTTGCCGCGAGTAACACGGTCGTCCTCTTGCTGATTCGCGGATCGTATCACAGCTATATACACATATACACGGTGTGCACGGCGTTGGGCCTCCTCCGGTTGTCTCGTGTCGCGCGTTGGAGAGTGGGACACTGGCGCAGGGCCAGTAGGATTCACCGATATAAAGATCTACGGTCACACGGGCCGGGAGGTTACTCGTTTCTTCATCGTCGTCCAAGTGCAGCAGGACAGTGAGTGGTAAAGCGCGGCCGCGAGCTGCTTTCGTGTTACGGGCTCATGCCCGTGATAACAAGTCTTATACATCGATTCTATTATATTCGTTTCGTTCGTATTTATTGAAATTAATCGATTGAAATTAGTTGGAAAGACTATATCATATCGCGTGTGTAACTGGTTCGCGTAGATGAGCGCTGAGTAGCGTCGAATCGAGGGAGATATACTGGAACAGTGGATCGGAGCTTAGAAGAAGATCGTGAGTCCGCTTTTTTCCTTTCAAATTCATCGTCAACCTTCTGCGACAACTGCTGTACGAGGTCTTAGTGAAATAAAGTTGTCTTTGATCGTTTTAATCGTTGATTTATAACGTTTAGATTTTTGTGAAGCAACGTAATAAAAGTACGTAGAATCGTTGACGCGCATTTTGGTATCGATCGAGAGAATCAGAACGACGTAATATCGTTTCGAAGTAAGTGCACTTCGGATATTACGACAATTACGATAAAGAAAGGCTAACGAAGACACGCGCGTCTGTTTTCTGGTACTCGAATTGGCGCGTCTTTGCGACTGCATATTGCTCAGGAAATTTATATAACGGGCACGATCGGCATAGCTTCTCGTGAATCATCGTCGAATAGCGGTTCACGTGTCGCGAGCCTACAGCGAGCCAGGTAAAAGATCGGAGTCCTTGCATTTTCCGGCATGAATATTTATCGACAAGATTTTTTTCTTCGTTTTATCGAACGGACGTACACGATAATTGTTAGTCAGCGGGGGATAAATATCGTGCAGGAGGAACGAAGTCGTTGGCGATCGGTTTGTCGGCATGACCGGACGCGTAGAAACGACGGACGATAGAGAGAACCGGATCGTGAGACTCGCGTATAATGAATGATCGATGCTGTGACTAATATTATTCGAAACAGGCCGGGGTGCTTTCACAAATCGACGACGGAAAATATTCCCGTACAACTTGTGACATTTAGACACGCGCGATAACAAACCGTGGCTACCGATCGCCGACTACCGGTTGATCGAATTTATAGTACCTTTCTTCTTATCGGACGAACGAAAATGTCGTGACACTTCCGAGAAACAGGTTCGTTCGAACGCATGGAATTATGCTCGACGGGATGTGGATTATTATTGTCCGTTGGAAGAGGGCAGACTCATAGAAGGGGGAAACGTTTCTCCGATCCCCCAACGCGGAAGACTGTCGACCAGTCTAAAGAAAGAAATCGTTCATCATGAAAATCTATAGCGACACCTATGGAAAATCGAAGAAAAGGAAAACGATTCGTTCCGCTTGCAACGATTCTCACGTAGTCACGTCGCATTAGACGTCCACAGTATCCGGTCAGTTTCACGTACCGCGAAAGTTAAGATTTCCGGCAGATCGATCCGCGTATACGGCAAGGCCCTCGTCACGTGTCCGCTTAATTACAACGTAGATTCGTCATTAACACAGCGGAGATCGACGTGCTTCCTATTCGCCGTTAACCGGTAGCTTTCACTTTGACATAACTGCAACGACGAAAACGAAGGCAAAAACCGGCGACATATTTTTGAGGGACTAGCGGGCAAATCGTGTCTAGATCGCGTAAAAATTGACTGGGGATATAACACGGAGAGATATATGGGAATATTTAGCGATTTGTAACGCGATATCTTGTATTAAATTTTTCTATAACTTTCGTTACACCTCTCTTCCTCGATGGTTTTCCAAATGTATCTTTTGACACGTACTTATGATGCTATTGTATAGTACTTTGGTACGTGTGAAAACTTTTATCGCTCGCTCTTGTTTTCTTGTCACATTGAAGGATTGATGGTCCTATTGAGAGATTCTGAAGGCATAATATACCACGTAGCTATAACCGCGAGTAGGCGGATCACGGATGAATGGTAAGTTGGGCTGCAAAGTATTCGGAGGATGCATACTTTGCTCCAAGATTAGATTCAGCTTGAAAGAATCATTAAGAGAATTTATGTAAATGTACCTTCTACGAAATTTTTATCGGATTACAATCGTGTTTCTATTATAAGAAATAAATAATTGGTTATTTAATTTCAAAACAAGATCTGCTACAATTCGTACTACATAATACAAAATTATTTCTAAACGATTAGGTACTACTCGACTGTGTGTGTGTGTGTGCGCGCGTGTGTGTGTGTGTATTTCTAAAAAAAGTTCCTAAATAATTCATAGAATGCTATAAAACAGCGATTAACATAGAGATCAGACTCGCTAATACAGAATACCCAAATCTTTGCCAGGATAAAAGATAATTCGAAAACGAAATAAATTTGTTTTTTATCATCAACCCATTTACGAAATATATTAATAATAAATAATTGAACAATGAAGATCGCCTCTGGTGACCAACACGATATTCATCGCTAAATGCGGATCAGAGGGCGTAGCACGGATTCAATTGGGCGCTCGTTCGTCTCGGTACCCTCGAATTAAGCGTGTCAGCCAATGTCCATTCGTCTATCGTTCAGCAATTAAATGGAATTGTGACAAACGATCGTGCTCGTTTCGCGATTATTAGCATCGTGAACTCCAGCAACATCGGTTGAGCAACGCGTCCTTGTTTCCTCAGCAGGTCTAAGATCGCCTCGCCCTAGACAGGGGCGGAGCAAATTACGATCTAGGAATCTAATTTCCTTCGAGTGTTCCTCCGAGTTATCGCATTTAGACCGAGACCACCGGATCAAGAAAAGTGTTATTTACGTTCGACGATCGACAGACTCGTGCACGCGTCATGAAATAGAATCGTTGATCGGAGCACCGGAACCGCAACTATTTATCAAACTTGCGTAATTTTCCTTTCTGTCGGGTAAAAGAAAAACGCTATCCGCAGAGAGAAAGCGACAAAGCGTTTAGTAAATTGTGTTTCACGATTTAAACGGTTTATCACGGCGAATAAGATGGAAACGTGTCTGCCAACGAATTCAAAGTTAGACCGAGAAATCGATTTAGCGTTTAATCGGATACAGCCCTTTCGGGTAAAATTCCAGATACATCCACGGCGATTGTGTAATACGATGGACATTCTATTGAAAATAATTAACGTTAAAGACGTTAAAGATGAAATTCTTTTGCTTTTCTGGGAAGGGACAAACGCGAGCAAGCCGTTCGATGAATTACCTCGAAGCAATTCTATTAACGTCAACTTTGACTGCGACAGCTTTGATAAAATGAACCTGGTCTTCGAAGAAACTACGTGTTGCGTTTTACTCGAGCGGGAACTGTTATCTGATAAAAATGCCTAGAATAAAAGTCGACTGGGTAATAAATTGCGGAGCGAACGACCACGGACGCATCGAGTCGACGATAAATTCTTGCGATCTGGAGTACAAGAGCACGAGGAGCGAAAAGAGGGACGCGACGAGTAAAAATATGTGACACGAACCTTGGCGTAACCTTCGTCACGCGCTTTCCCTCTTGGTCCCTAATTGCGGCTATCAGAGTCGCGGGCGTGATATGACGACAAGCTCGGCAGGGTCGAGAGGAAACGTGGGAATGCGCGCAAAACGGAACACAGATCGAACACATCACAGAGAAACGATTCTCAGCCGCCGTCATCTGGCTGTGATTCATAGAAGAACGTTATTAAAATTTATAAGTTAGTGAGAAACTAATGACTAAAAGATATTACTAATCGTTTGTATTATTATCAAATTTTTGAATAGTCAAATTTCATGAACTGCGTATAACGATAGAGCAAAGATATGGGAAGAAGCTCTTAAAAAATTTATTTCAAATTATTATACGACAACCATAAAACTTATGTAAGCAAAAGAAGATGAAGAAGATATCGAAATTATGTAAGCAAATTTTGCAAGGTTTATCGCGTTGTTTTATTGGGTCAAGGGTTTTGTCACGATGGGCAACGTTATGGTCGGGTCGTATAAAATATATCGCTATGCACTACGCACTTGTTAACAGGCCAGGTGACGAATAATTGCGTTTTCCAACTGTAACCAGTTGAATTATAATGCTCATTGACAGGACGTTTCAACTTACGCAGCATGAAGACCTTGGTCGAAACAAGGTTTATTAAATGTTAAAAATCACTGAACGTCCGACTAATCGGTGACTAATTGGAAACTAACGGCTAATTGGTGGATATAACAAGCCTTGGCATCGATTTTTGCCTAAAACGGACGCTTTAACCGGGACATCTACCTCATACGTAACGAAAGGTCATACATCAGAGTCGACTCTTTTCTCGAAATACGGTACCGGTTCGCGGTACCTGCGTTTATTTCGAAGGCGAACAGGTGAGCGAACGAAGAGGAAAATTGTTCGCGTACGTGCTGATGAAATTAGCGAAGCTGTGTTTATCGTACGAATTACTGCCACAGAGGTCCATGGTTTTGTCGTTGCTTGGCTCATTGTCAGTAGCAGAGATTCGCGCGAAAATTATTCTCAAGCCAAGTCACGTTAAAAATAATTTAACCCTTTACGTTACAATCGACGCTTTGATGTCAATGGACATTGACAATGTGCAAATTATTATTTCGTTTCTTTCGTATCGATAAAAAGTTGGAGAATAAATATAGTTGCATGATGGCGTGAGTAATTTTCAAAGTATGAATGCTTTCCTTAAATTACTTGCAACAATACACCGTTTCTATCGACGATCGAAACAAGTATCGCAGGAATAATTCAAGGCAGGAGAAATCTGCATATCCTTGCGCCGTGAAAAATTTCGTCATTTGTTTGCAATAATAAATCCAAAAAGGGGGATAAAAATTAAAACGAAAAATGACGATGTTCGCGCGATGGAAAAATTGGGCCGTTAACCTTGTCTGACCGGTACCTACAGCTTTTATAGTCGCAACAAAAACGTAAACCGGTATTGGTCGCATATGCTATATGCATTCTGATAAGCCTCCGTATAATGCGCGTCAGAATATCTTTAATAAAACGACATTTCTCCCTTTTGGTTAATCGTATTATGGAGAAAATCGCTCATAAACATTTCTCTTCTCTCAGACGACAAATTGCGGAATGTAAATGAGAGATTCGGCATATTATTAAAGCTCCATTAAAACGCAACTGTCGTAATTATGGAAGGAAAATTTAAAAAAAGGGATAAATCAATTCTTTTCTTATAAAAATCCTGCAGCGTTTATGTGAAAAAAATTAAAGATATCTTGTGATATAAAATATTGATTCATAAATTAAAGCTATGATAGTGTTGAAATAAACGTTATCTAATTTCCATATTTCATATTTTACAATCAATAGAATAAAAGATATTCGACGACAAAAAAAATCATCGAAATTGATTGTTTTTTTACAACCGTGATAGCGCCTCGAGCAAATCCTGTTCGTCAGAATCTACAGTCCTAAACAACAGAATGCTATACATGATGAGTCACGTACACATTATATCCGAATAGCTGTGTTCATCGAAACGGAGATGCGGCAGATACATCGCGTTCTCGCGTGTAATACACACTACCGTTAAAGGAGCCACGGGTGCCGAGGAGAGAAGAGAATAATCCAGTAGAGCCGCGGGATGAACGAGACGAGCATATTATGCAAGCAAGTTGCCTTGCAGTGCAAGCCGGTCAATGCCAAGGTGTACAACTACGGTCGCTGATACTCGTCTCTGTTAGCCTCAAGCCGGCAACCTCATCACTGATAACTTCAAAGCGAAAATCAACCTCGAATAAATTCTTAAATCATTGATCGTCTGGATCGCGCGAAGGCGAATTAACGAGGCACTATGCCAGCTGGCCGCTCGAGTTGAAGATAAAGCAACTTGACGTGTAAGGATAGTCAAATTTTTCGAGGGACTACATAACAAGAAAATTTCGAAACGAAACGACGACCGACTTGGAGTCAAATGATTGAGCTCGAAAGGAAAAGAAACTCTGAGCATTAAGCATTTAGGAAAGAGCATTAAGAAAAGATGCAATATTTTTGAAATTGTTTACATTCTTTCCGAGTAATTAATTCGAGAAATTTTAATAGATACGCGATACAAACTCATTAGCCAAATATCCGGAATTCTTCGAGACGTCTATAAATATTTTGAAAGGCGAATGACGTCGGTTTACACGGAGGGTTTTCAATTTTTACAAGAAACTAAAATCATGAAACAAAAACCTGATGATTATTTAAATTAAATAGATATTACGCAATTATCTAAATATCTTTAAAAAAAAATTCGAACTTATCTGCAACACTTTTTCTGCAAAAAGCCCTTTTCTTTTCTAAAATTAGATTCCTCCATTTGAGAGACAGATACTCCGTTTTACTGTTAAACATCGTGACAAAAATAAGTCAAAGTCGACGCTGGATTCAGCTTTCACCGTTGCGTTACATAAATGCAAAGTCGCGAATAACGCGAATAGTCTGAAAATTCGGAAATCTGCGAAATTTCCCGCAGTTATCTTATTTCTTCGAACGCCGATGTTGAAAAAGAAAATTATGAAAAGCTTTCCGTCCAACGTACATCATAAAATACGTGAATTGTACGCTTTGAGAACAAAAAACATGAAAATAGACCAAACGAGAATAAATTCTAAGTAAAATCATAAAATGAAGAAAACAACTGTTCCTTCGGTGCAAGAAAAGAGAACACGTTCTATGTCAAAGGCGTGAGATTGTCAAGAAATTATGACATAAAAAGAATCGACAGGTAGATGACGAAAGAAATCACAAATCTTGTCTTATGACGTGATAGACTGGTTCTTGATCAGTGCGACAGTGCAATGTAACAGACAATATATTTATGGGTCAATGACTTAGAAACCATAGATAAGTAATATGTTAATAGTTGGCGTAACATTGAATCGCATATGTTGTAACCATTATGTAGTTCCGATTCGATAAAAGCAAGTTACGTCTGTGGCCAAGTTTAGCTTAAACTCTAATTTCAGTTTCAATTATTTACACTGGGAAACAACGATAAAAAACGAAACTTAGATCTACCATCATCAGGTTATTTTCTTTTTCGTTTATCTCATATCGAAATATTTTTAATCACCAAGTAACATAATAGACAAAATATCAGAAAGAATAGACTTTTATCCTATCTTTCCTGTGTTCTTCGCGTTTGATTGCTCTAAAATATTCGTCAGAGTGACAATCCCTGGAAATACTCGTGCATGATAACTATAGCTTAATAAGCTTATTTCCGTGATAGAGTGGAGGGTAAAGTCATTCTGTCATAACAGGAAGCATAGTTAAACGAGTGACGCGCCGAAAGTTGCTCGCAGGTGTTAGCACGGCGTTAAGGAATTAATGCTGCTCAGCGAGCACGACGCGAAACAAAAAGGAAAGTAGCTGAAAGCTTAAATCGAATTGGATAACGCGCGCGCGGGAGCCTTACGCGAGGCACGCGCGCTCGTCACACGAGCTATGCAACGTGTTGCCTCGGTATGGCTCTTTCTTTCTCTGTTCCTCGGCTTCTCACTCCTCATGGCGTTTCCGAGGTTTCAATCGAACGATATTTGATGGATAAATCGCTGTTGGAATCGGCTTCTGAACCGCACACAGCCTTTCACCGCCTCTGACGAACCGCCGCCGCGTCGTTCCCTCACCGCGATTCAATGCCATATCGTTGCACACGCTTTTGATGACCTGCATTCAAGGCCACGTGCTCGCGCGCGCCGTCAAACCGCGATCGAAAACGAAATCGATAGTGTGAACCTATAAAATTTCATAAATTTATATTTTTCTGATTGTAAGATTTCTATAGAGTGTCATCGAACTAACAGCATAATTGTCAATGAGGTCAAATTGGAAAAGTAAGTCGGACACGTGTAATTTCTTCGTATCAAGGTTCATTTCCAAATATAATGACGTTGTCGCTGTGCTTCGTCGAATGTTATATCGAAGCTACCAAGGAAGTTATATGAATATCTTATCAAGAATTTACGTGAATCGCTATAACACCGAAGTCAATGTACGACAGTACGTAAGCATCCGGTGACTGTCGAGTAAAGTCAGTGATCGTATCGAAATGATTAACACATCGTGCATTTCAGTTACATTTCCCAGTTTTCCCAAACATTTTCAATAAATACGCTGCTTTATACGTGAACTTGCTCCCCTACACTATGTGAAATAATGTGCTAACAATGTAAATATTGTGATAACAGTATCATTTCAAACGTGCTGCAGTACTGTACAGAATTGAAACAAACTAAAAAAATTAACTTCGTACATTCGACTATTCATTCCCGTACCTACTTACATCTACAAAGACTATGATATACTATGGTTACTCTAGACACTGAATTACAAACGTGACTTTACTACTAGCCGAGTACGCGACTTTCCTCAAGCTATTCGAAACGAAATCGCTCGGATCTAGAACCGTACAGTGGCAGGACTAGAAAATCTGGCTTCAAGAAACGATATTACGGCAGGTTCGGTCGCAACGATAGCGTAACCGCACTTGCTACGCCACAGAGACCGTTCTTCTTACATCACGTCACGAAAAATAGACAATCCGCGTTGCGGAACGTGCAAAACCGCCCGGCGTACGACGTTCGTCAGTTTTACGATAGTTCGTCAAATCGATCGGTCCTTCGCGAGCACCGAGAAATGGAGCACCGGGAGAGACGAAGCTTTTTCTTTCTGATTCGAAGAGCTTTCAATCCGTGACTAGTAGGATGAAATTAAAATCACCTCTATGGTGAATTTGAAATGTTGTATCTGAGCGATTATGCTAATTATTTGTTTGAAATTTCGCATACGTTGCGCTTAACCTGTTGCCGAACTCCAGATAAAATATGAGTAAGTTAGCCTTCACGTTTAATCTATGATTTATTATTAAAGTCGAGAAGAATCTAAATTTTGCGCATTGTTCTTGAAGAGCAGCGTGTTTTGAATTCAGCTGGAAATTCCTGATTAAATTAGACGAGAAGTAAATTTCTAAGAACGAATCTATTACATAAGAAAAATGTAAAAGACCTATGCAAAACTATCGAAAAATTAAACTCGTCGCTCTGTTCTTAGAATCTCATTTTATTCGAAGGTAGTGAATTATTAATATCAACGTACCGCGTCCACGCGGCCACTGGCAATTTCTCAAGTCTGTAGGAAATTAATTTAGAATTCAATTAAGTAATCAGATCTGCTTACAACGAATAAACCCCCTCTCGTTAATGCCACAACTGTATTAAAACGTTCCTTATTCCAATTCGCTGAAAGATGAAAACCGCGTGCATCGATTCCAAGAAAGATTTAACAAAGCATCTTGCATTTCGATTGAAACTGATTTAAAAATCAGAACATTAAGTAAATCTATCAGAATGAAACTATCAGAGTGCCTTATCTACGATCGGAGACATCGTTGCCTGAATTAAAGAAAGCTTGATCCCGTAGCCCGATTTGCGTCATTTAAATCCCTTATCGAGTAAAAAGGCTGACAATGCGTGGTGCACGAAAGTGAAAGCCTACGTTTCGAAATTGTTTTTCGTATAGCGATCTGAGCCAAGTGGATTCATGTTACCTGCCGCCCGATCGAGGCGAACGTTCGACGAACAAGACGGTATCGCGAACCGGCAAAGAGGCGGCGATCGCGATCGCGTGAACCGTACGAATCTTAACTGGCAACGACTTCCTCCTTTCCAGCTGGACGTATCGCTTGGAAATGGCTCCACCTTTCGGAACAAACGTCCTTGAGCGAACCAGTGCACCGGGAAAGGTGATGAAAACTGGCCAGTCACGTGTACCATGCCGGCGCGAGCGGTTGTTCGCCAGCTTCGCCTTCTTGTCGCACGTTCCATTGATTTTCTGATCGATGTTTGTCCTGTTAAAGTGTCTATGAACCGGGACAGCACGTCAGAGCGTTCGATAGAAGGATTAGAAAACGTTTTACTCGACTTTTACACCTAGAATACCGGGAATGTGTTAGATGGTTCAGACGTACGTCTTCGTTCGTGTTTTTCTTTTTTTTTTTTCTCAAAGGAGAGTGAAACGAATGTTGTCAGTGGTCGTGTATTAGTTGATGAGACGTTTGAAAGTGTTTCCCAAGGAAAAGTTAGACGATCGTATCTCCAGGGACGTGACTGACCTTCGAAAGACGCGTTCTGGCGACAGGAGTCTTCCTCGTGGTAGAAGCAGGTCTTGCGGTCGCGAGGAAAGCGAACAGCTGACGCGAGAACAGCAAATGCGTTTTAAATTAGCGGACTGCTGCATTCGTGCCGGACAGCCGATCTCAAAGTCATTGCTTCCGAGGTGGAGAAAGCAAAATACACGCGATGGTTAGCTCTCGATCGGGACGCGTTAAGCGAGCAATTGTCGGCATGCGGATTAGATTAATCGTTATCTGTTCGAGCGTCAAATAGCTTCCCGAAGAAGATGATTTAAAGACAGAGACGGAATTAAACAAAGTCGATTTCCATGCGGTGGAATTCCTCGATTCCGTCACGTTTTCGTTCCGTTTCGATTAAAAAGCCGCTCGCCGAGAGAAATCGCTGGCACTCGTGCTAAAGTATCATCGCGTGTGCGTGTGTGCTCGTTCTTCGTTTGAAAAACCTACGTTCCCCTCGGAAGAAGCGCATTATTGCGTGTGGCAACTCGATTACACACCATTCACGACGTCCTGCTGAACGATTATCGTCCAGATTCGCGACCGCTCCGGAAACCGAGAGAAAGGTACTCTTTTAGTCCCCGCAACATGCCATCAGTGTATTTGATAGTTTAAAAAGACGTTTCCGATACAACAGTCTCGCGGAAAACAGTGAAATCTTGAACCGACGGTGGAACTTCTTCAATATTTTCTAACAGACGAGTGTCTTTTTAACACGTTTTATAAATATTTTTTATAAATCGCAAGTTTTTTGACATCGAACGTTTTTTAATAGCCTCGAGGATTTTCTTAAAACCAAGTGTCTTTTTTCCTCCCTTGGATCAGTTCGAAAAGATAAATTAGTTTCGTCGGTGTTCTACCATATTAACATTTTCCAATTACGAAACTCTTCAACACTCGCTAACTTCTCTCTAACTCGTCCCTCAAACAATGTCCAAGCCATCAATTACTCTCCCAATACCTCATTCAAGGACTATCGTCGTCATTCCATTTACAAAGGACCGTAAACAGCTAATTGCCAACATTACCATTATCATTCATCGTAATAAGAACAAAAACTGCAGCTTCATTATCCTTTTTACCGATGGCAATAAATCACCAAGCTCAATTAACTTCGTTTCAAACATCCTTCGACTTTCCTTCCCGCGAACGCATTCAAAGATCCGCAGGGAATAAAATAAAAAGCAGTAAATTCAGTTTCTTGTCGGAAACTCGGTACGACAAAGTTACTTCCGCGATATCGACGACTCTGACGTTGGCCGTGGCTAATGCAACGTGCGCTAGGCGAATGCAGAAACGTGAGCTTAGGTTTGTTATTCGGTTGCAAGTGATTACGAGCGCTGGTACTCCAGTGACCCGTGAATGTTTGTCGACCGCTCACCGACTGTTCACGAGGGAAAGGCGTGGTCCCCTCCGGTCCCACATTCCCATATTATTGCAATTCACGTAAATGGGCCTGACGAATTCGCCAATTTCAACCGTGCGGTCTCCACGTTCCTCGGAAATTTAGTAACTGTTCGATGAGGGAACCTTTACTCAATTTCTCGCGTTCCATTCTGCTGATTTTATCGAAATACATTTAGAAAATAGAAAAGTGAAAATTAACGGGGAGATTCCACTAAGGATAGGAAGAAATGTCGATTCTTCCGCTGAGATCCTAGTCACGATTCAAAGAATATTATCTTCCTAATTTCATCGAACTCTTCTTCAGAAATTCTATCGATCATCCTAGGGGAAAGTTGCTTATTCTTAAAATTTACGAAATTTACACCATTTTACTGATTTCGTGGAACTGTATAGGAAAAGTATAATGTAAAATCGAAAGTTCGTACATGTAGATTCTCGTTCAAGCTCGTCATTCAGTCCGAAGAGTCTCCCGCGTATTTTAATATCAGTTTCTAATAACAGGAATTATTATTTCCATGCAATAGTTGAGAAAATGTTGCCGTTTCAATGGGGAAAGCAAAGTTACTCCCGTGGAACGGAAACACCTCCACAGAATAAACTTATACTTTCGTTGCGCCAGGTGGCAGTCACCGTATGCCTTGCGACGAGCAACTCGACGAGAACTGCTCTAAAAGACACATGACGTGATTATAAGATTGAACGGTATTATCAAAATTACCGTACGATATACATCGCGACTATAAATATAATTCACGTGATCGTAGTCAAGCCTCATTAAGTAATTCGCACGAAACAGTCGCTTTGATTTTTCTTGAGAGACATATATATATATATCGTATTTAAGCAATAAAATGCAGATCCTACGAAAGAACGATACCGATGCTATATGAACATGCTAGATGAAAATATTTAGATATTAAGATACCGAAGATACTGTTTCATAGGTATTAAAGTAAAAATAATGAATACCATTTACATCACACTGAACGAAACGTGAAGATTTGCTTAATTTCCGTTGCAGATGATGCCGAGAAGACTTCCTGTGCGAAAGCTCCTCCTGGTAGCAGTGTTAGCGACCTGCTTGTCAATCGTGACATCATCATCGAGCAGGGAGAGACGGAATGTCGGTGCGGACGAACCTAGTCATGGAGCAGACAGGACGCACACACCAGCCGGCCGTAGTTTCAAGTCATCGACCAGCAGAGACAACGAGATAACTACGGAAGCCGGAAGGAAAGTGTCGCACAAACTGATTGGAGGCCACTTGCGAGCGGATGCGAAGCAAGAAACGTTCTGGGATGACGGTATCCTCTTATCGTCTGCTGGAAACGGGAGGGAGACGAAGGCTAATCGTAAAGACGAGGATGACGAGAAGAAAACTCTCTCTCAACAAGTGAAAGAAGGGAAATACGGTCTAATACAGAACGAAATCTACGGAAGTCAACCTAAACGACCAGGAATAATCAGTTACTTAGGTAATCCGGAAGTACCAAAGGACACGATCGACAATTTGGGTGGTCTCGATGAGGATGAAATTTGGTTGGCTGAGAATCACGTATTAGTGTTGAGAGGAGGGAAATTTCCTGGCCATGAGACGCCGCAAACCAATAGAGACAGCACGCCGACCTGGCCACCGATCGACAATTACAAAGCACCCAGGAGACAGGTCAAGATACCATCCAAGCCAAAGGTACCGCCGCCCTTTCCCATTCAACTCACAGAGGGCGGCCCGATACAGATTATCGGGCCGAATGGCACCAAGGAGATCGGCAATGCCACCGTTGACTACAGAAAAGATCCTTTATTTACCAAGGGATTACTATCGGAGGATGGTCCACTCTTCGCTGTTATAGCCAACGGGACTATCGTAACGTCCGATATGAATTCAAAGAACGCATCTTCGGAGGAAGAAAATTCAAGCATAAAGAGTAAGGACGATAAGACAGATACCGTACCACCTGGCAGTTTTCCACCCTTCTATCACGCAATTCCACCTGGTGCAGTATTCGTGCCACCACCGAATAATCAATCGGAGTATGACGAAGAAGATCAGTCTATTTACTATCCACCGCCATACAGTTTTCAATATCAGCAAGATAATACGACAGCTGTGCCACCGGGTCCTCTGGTTCCAGGAATTATACTCCCACCACCGCCGGACTTCTTCTCTGCTCTCGAGGACAAGAAGACCACGACGAAGAAGTACACGAAGCGACCAGAAACTACTCCCGTACCAAGACCCAGGCCTACCTATCTACCACCTAGGAAATTAACTACGAAGCAATACAAGAGTTCCACTACAGTGCCAAACCTAACGCAAACCATAAAATCCAGGACGTCCATCGGTATGTCGGGTGTTACAAAGATGTACGGTCGAACAAGGTATAAAAATTTTACGGACAAAAATTTCACCACCAAGCCCAACGTAAGGACAGTCCCTTATATAGAAATTACGACATCGACGCCGGATAAATCGACAACGCTTGATAACCCAGAATTCTACAACATCGGTTCGTTAGCACAAAATCATGTAACCAATCAAGAGAATATACAGGAGAAGAATGAAGCGTGGTCGCGTCTAGTGACCAGTAAAACGATTCCGATAGTGACGTACTACACGTCCACGCAGTCCACCTTGGAAAGACCTGTGGAAGTAACGCCGGCCTCGATAAAGAGTATTATTACCACTAGCAACCCGGAACGATCGCCCAGCCAGGCTTCTTACTACTTTTACGAAGAATCTCACGAACCACCTTTTCATACCACTCCAAATTCGATTTATTACAAGACTACCACCGAATCGCCTTTTTACGAAACCGTGACGCAACCACGAGCCGAGGAAAAGAAAAAGCAGTATTACAACGTGGAGGCAATTCCGTCGCGAGAAACATCGAAGGACTACAGTATCAAGTTTATCGGCTCTCCGGTGAAAAATTCCGCGCCCATTCGCTACAGTGACACGACAGTCACGCAAAGCTCACCGAAGTACGAGAGCGGCTCGACGAGAACTCAGGGTCAACGAATGTTACTTGATCACGCGCCTCTTTACTATCAAGCCATATCTGCTCGTCCAGCCGTCTCTGTGCAGCCCTATTACACCACCTCAAAGCCACAGGCTTATTACAAGCAAGAGGCGAAATCAAAGCCGATTTATCAGTACAGTTTCGAAGCAGCGGACTACTCGAAACATGGAAATCAAAGGCAGCAGTACGAGCAAGAGCAAACTAATGCATTTAACGAGTATCAGAACGTTAAAATCGATGGAAGGTATAGTAATCATCGATACGATTATGAGAATGAATCAGTGCCTCAGAAGAGAGTCAGACCGCAACCGTATAAGAATCAACAGCCGATCTATCCTTCGACGACAGCGCATTCGGCGATAAGTACCACGGACAATCCTCAACATGCTTATTATACTCAACAAGACGAGAAGTTCCTGGATGATGTCACGAAGGAGTATTTCACCATCTTTGGCAAGAAGATACCGCATAAGGGTATACCGAGCACGACTCCCATGTACTCCAAAACGAACAGTATTACCGAAAGACCGGATTACGTGAATACCTATGTGGAGAATTACGACACCCCCGAATCACCTGTGTATAAGACACCTAAGGTTAAAGTGCATTACGGGGACCAGTCTCAGAGACCATATTCCCTCAAAGACGACATTCTTGTCAACTACAGGCGACCTCTGCCTCCTATTAATCCCGACAGTGAATTCATCACGGTGGTCGATCCAAACCAACAACAGCCACCCAACTATAGAATACCCAACAGAGACGACCAACCCCTGGCAGCGATCCGCGCTTACCCACCGCAGCCACTCGTGAGTCCAAGAAACGGTCCACCCACCAACTACGTACCGGTCGTGGAATCTCCGGAAGAGCTAGACGACACGTATCCTCAGTTGCCCATATCGTTGGAAGACGATATCAAAGTGAACTACCGTCACCCACGACCTACCATAAATCCAGATGCCGAATTCATCGACCCGATTCCAGTGCAAGAGAACCAGCCGGAGAAGCCAAAGGCCTATTTCGCGTACAGATTGCCAGGCGATGGGGGTCACTTTTACTTCCTAACGCCGCAGGCAATCACGCAGAGGCCGGAGCAGAACGCCGGTCACCTTTACTCAAAGTCGAGAGGAACGAGGCTGCTAAGAAGTCGACGGAGGCCAGACAACGTGTGATACGTGTACGCGACGAGGCAGCCGCACAATGCCATACCAATCATCGGGGACGCACGATGGAAATGCGTGTCATATGGAACGCGACGCGGAAATCAACGTCAGAACGTTGTGTACCGTTATTAGGATATTTATTCTATGTGTAAATATATATACGGATATATCTTGTATGCGTAATGTACAATTAAGTTAGATGGTTATCGACGCCTCTGTTACGCTATATAAAATGCTTAATTTATGCGACCTAACTTCTCCCCTTCTCCCCAACCCTGCTTTAGATTGATACAGATGCGATATTGTGTGTAACGCCGCTTGTGTGCGACGATAGGTATGCGCAAGTACATTGAATGACCGTCATGTACTCGCGCGTTGTCTGTGATTAATGATCGATAGTAAACGCATACCATGTACATATAGTTATGATTGACGAAGTAGAGATTCAATTCTAGAGCTCCGAGTGCATTTTTCATAAACCGTGTTACACAAAATATGTTATATTCGAACATGCATGGAATAAACATTGCTTAGAAAGACAAAGTTTCCTTCCTTGTAAGCAAAATATCGATAAAAGCATGACATATTAGAAAAATCACATATATGGTGCTCACATTCGATTATAATATCGGTATTATTTTATGTTAATTCTTGTATGATACTCTACGAATTTTGTATTATTCGAGAAATTTATTGTAAATATATATGCGATGAATATAAGTGACGTTCTTAATGGATGGTATTATTATCGTAGGATTAAACTAGGTTGTAAAGTATCTTTTTTAAACAATACGTGACTTTCAATGTAATGACAAATGATTTTTAAGAAATCGATCGTTTAAAGTTGCATAAAAATAAATACCTATTTAAATCTAAAAAATTCCAAGTACAATTTCATGAGCCTTTCCTTAGAAGCCATGGCAAAAATAAGTAAAACCACACGAGCACTATACCTTTAATCATTGTTCACGAGTATGTAGTAAATATAAACAACTCGGCGACAGTTAGTAGCTGATTGGTAAAAATAAACGATGCAAGGAATGTAAACTTACCGGTGTCGATTTCTTGCGTCTGTGTCGGATCGGGCAATGGTTCATCGTGTAGTCGTAAATAAACCTCCATTGCACATTTTGCTGCTTTAAAATAAAATGGATGAGCTCGTAGCACGTCTTCTAACCTTAGAAGACCCACGTAAGACCTCAAGGTCATCTTTCTCATACAGTAGGTATGAAAGTCGAATTGATCTTCTATGATTTCAGAAAAGTGCTATAATTGATAGAAATCGTTTGAGAGCGGCTAATAATAAATTATTACTTGCAAATATAGGATGTTAAAACCTACCCTGTCAACTTCGTGACATTTCTTTAATGCCTCCCCGTACTTTCCAAGGCGTTTGTAAGCATTAGCTGCTTCTGTCTGAATCCACATACATTGCATTTCATTTAGATTTTCCATGGCTAAAACCCCTTCCCTAGTAAACTTGCCACACGTTTCTTCCGCTTCTTTAATAAGATTTGCACGCAACATATACTTGGCACATTTAGAATTAATATATCGATCTGCTGTGTCTAATCCTTGTGCTTCGTCTAACCACTTATAAGCCTCTTGAACATTACCAGCATGCTAAGAATGTACACGCACAATTAATTACATTATTAAAGAAATATGAATATACATTACAAAAATCGAACACGGAATTTACCTTATAAATGCGGCCTTTGGTAACAAAAAGTTCTATAAGTGTAGGTGTGTGTTCTATGGCAGCATCAATTTCATTTAGCGCTTTTTCCGTAAGTCCAAGATGGTCGTAATGTTGTGCTAAATAATAATAAGTCCATAACAATGCCGAAGCTGGCTCTCTCGCATTGTCTTTCTCTTGATCGCTAAAATGCCCATGAGCTTTTAATGCTTCCTTGTATTCCAAAACCAAAGACTGTATAGTATCAACCTTCTGTTGATCGTTATATAGAGAACGAAGATTTACAAATAGGGGTGGTACACCTTTATGAAGACCTATGGTGTAAATAAAATATCAATAAATAACTTAGACTCTTTGTAAAAATATTTTCAATAATCATGAATCATACCTCTTCGTAAGTACCGATCTACTAATGTTTTAAATTCATCCCCTAATGCATAATTTAATTGTAAGCGACGCGGCGCTAACGCTCGAGGAAACAATTCTTCGTATCTTTGGAGCATAGCTAATGTTTCTTCAGGTTTTGTGTGTCTTTCAGCCTCTGCTAGCCTAGCATAATAAGTTGTATTTTCAGGATTTATATTTAAAAGTTCTTTATAAACCTGTGCTGCTTCTGCATATTGTTTTAATTGTAATCTTAATTTACCTACAGAAAAACAGGAAATTAGTTTTAAAAAACATTATTGTAAAACACTTACAATTAGTTTTCATAATTTAGTTGTAGAAATTTATAACATACCATATGTTTCTTTTACAGTAACTTTATCACAAATTTGATCACTATATTTATCAAGATGTTTCAATGCTTGTTCACATTCCCCTGATTCCTGGATAACCATATTTTGGTACAATAGCAACTCACTGTGCTCATAATCATAACAAATCTGCAAAAATTAAAAATATCCCAGTATTACATATTATAATATTATATTAAAAAAAAATAAATTTGATATTGCATTATTTAATACATTTTCTCTTTTTACATAATATTTGAATACATACCATTGGGGAATTTCGAAACGTGTCCAAAATTTTAAGTGCTGTTTCATAGTCCTTTAATAAATGATATGATATAGCGAAACCAATCCATGAAGCACGCTGTGTAGGACGTAACATAAATAACTGGTACCTTGTGTCCTAAAAAAAGATATGGAAATAAATACTACTATTAAATAAAAATTAGGTTGATAATGGCATTAATGAAAAATAAACAAGAATAAAACAAATTATACATATACAATAAGTAGAAATAAGGTCCTTCATATTAAGGATTTACCTTATAGCCCTCCAGATCCCTCATCTGAATTTGAAGCAGCGATAAGTCCCTAAGAATTTGAATGTTATCCTTGTCCCATTTAAGGGCATTTCTATAGCACTTAATGGCTTCATCGTATTTCTTATCCGAGCGTTGTAAAAGTCCATAAACGTGCCAACAAACATGAGATTGCAAATCATTCCTAAGACCTCTCCGGACATGATCGTATGCTTCTTCTTTGCGACCTAAGCAGTTCAGAGTGAGACCTTTCATTGCCAAGGTCTCTCCATGTTCACTAAATTTAGGGTTTGATAAAATTTGCTTTGCAAACTTTATCCCATTTTTATACTGTTTGTGTTCGTAACACCTCTGCAAGAAACATAAATACGTTTCATAGGATAAAACGTTTTCATGATTTCAATACTATGTACTTCAATAAACTGGCATTATAAAGTATCGTAAAAGATAAACAAAAAATCATGTTTTCATTCATAAGATCGGTAAAATTTTTATGACCCATGATTGCCAGTGAATTTTTCACAATTTTTCGAAGAGTGCTTCATCATTACAGCATGATGAATACTCTTATTAACCGGAGAGTGGGGTCCAAAACAGAGCGTTTTGATTACATATTACTCACCAGAATTCGTTTAAACAAGGCATTTTCTTTGGGTGGCAAGGGATTGCTGGAGGGCATTTTTGTATAAATACAAAAATATAGGGCCTTTTCCACCCGGTAAACTTAATTTTCACCACAAAACCTCGTGGCCACAAACGAAGAAGTCGATCTTCGATCACGTGATCATCTGCGACAATGCTGTTCCGCCGGAAGTTCTACATCCACGGTGCCGCACACTTTAATATATTATATAGCTTTTAGAAATTTATTAACATGAATAATACGTTCTTCGCGTACATTCGCGTTTATATTTCGTTATCTTTGATGCTTTCGATGATTTTACCTTTTTTGGAATTGCATGAAACACGTATTTCTAAGTAATGATAACCAATGATACTTAAGAAGCATTTCTATGAAATTACAAAGGTTATGAAGAATATGATATCGTTTGAATCGTACGCGATGAAAAATTTAGCTTCCTCATGTATACATATAACAAGATCGTTTTTTAAATACATCCTATATGAATTATGTAAATATATTATAAATATGTTATAAAAACATTATTTATACTCCTTGGAATCTTCTATAACATTAAGTGCAATTTACAAGTTGTTTACTCCATGATTGGTCTACTTTTAGAAATTAACCTTATATTTTGTATAAACACATGGTTTTCAAATCAGAAGGCTTTTAAATTGTTCGAACTAATGTAGTGTACATTAGTATAGTTAATGTAGTGTGCATAAAGGATCATATTTATACTTTGTATTAAAATTTATATTTTATAAATATAGTTGTAATAAATATATATAGAGATACTTTTTGTACTATGTAAATTTGATTTGACATCTTATTTCGTAATTTTAATTTCACAAGAGGTTATGAAAACGATATCGCCGAACTTTTAACGGAAAATATTAATTTATAAAATATGTATCCTCGGCTTTATATCTTTTAGAATTAAGTGATTTATGTACAATAATTTATGCTTATGAATGTTTGGTTATCAAAAATTTGTATAAAGAGAATAACAACATGTCATTAATGTGTAGAAAGTTGTGCTTTTCTATTTTATCTGAGCACTTTGGACAGATTGTGCAATCTGTTGCTGAAGATTTATTTAAACATGGTGCAAGACCAATAGGATTAATTTGTCATGCAACACATCTTCCTGTAACAAAGGTATATATTAATTTATTTTAATTAATTTATTTCTCATTTATGACATATGTTTAATGTTGTTTTTAGATTAAAGAATCATTATGCGTTTTAATAAAACATGGTCTTGTTACGTACAATCAAACAGAAAAGGGGATGGAATATTCTTTAATTAAAGAAAATGTTTTACTTATTCTTCGTTATCCAAGGTAATATGTAATTTATATAACACGGATTTTGTTGCTTTCAATTCACACATAAATGAAAATAAGAAAGATTCATATAACTTAAACGTTTTAATTTTAATAGGTATATATTCTTTGTAAAAACAATATGTGGAAATGAATGTGAAATGATTTTTGAAGAAGTATTAATGCATGGATATATAACAGCTTCAGAAGCAATCGCAAAAACATATAAAAAGATTGAACAATCACCTTGTATGTAAATTTATAGTTTTAAATTTTAACTTAAAAATTAATTGTATATATTATATTACAATAATTTGATAAAAAATTTTGTTCTATTAACTATGAACTTGTATTTTTAGCTGATCTGCAACCATCAGTTCCAGTTTTAAAAGAGAAATTTGAATTACTTGTCAAAAACCAATTTTTAATGCGCAATTTAGACACAATTGAAGAGAGAAATGAAAAATGTGATTTTACATTACCAGATTTGAATTTGGCTGCTATTACTAGAAGAATAGAGGGAAATGATATTGATTCTGGAGATAGTAAAATTTATTGGAAAGTTAATTTTGATCGTCTTACTCAAGATTTTAGGTAAGAGCTGCAAAACTATTGTGTACATAAAACACATGAGAAATTTGCAATGTAATCTATAGGGATCAAATTATTATATCAGCTATAAGCAGACGACTTGATGAAAATGCAGGAGTGTTGATGAGACAGTTATTAATTCTTATGTATTTACGGACAGCATCATGGGAAGATACATCCAATCCAATACCTCTTACAGAAATAAAAGAGGCAGTTAGAAAAGTCGATTGTCCATTACTTATACAATATCTCGATCAATATTTACGTCTAATTGGTACGAACATTAGTTGTAAAAAGTGTACTTGTAAACTGCCTAAGCATTTCAAAGAACTTTGCATAATACTTAGCTAAATGTATTGTTTCAGAGGAAGATTCTAGTCAATTTTTAAAACGAGTTGGGGATTCGGGAGGTGGTCAATATAGCGTTAATATGAAAGAGGCGTTTAAACAATTAGCATGGACCACATTAGAAAATATTGTAATGGAGCGGTTTGGTTCAAAAGCAGCTAGAATTTTTAGGTACGATATCGATTAATACCGATTTTAACATTGATTAACTTAAGTATCTTCATTTTACTATACAGATTAGTGCGTAATAGAAAGTACATTGAACAGGAGCAAATTCAACAATTGGCGATGATTCCGGCAAAAGAAGCGAAGCATCTGACGTATACTCTCTTGCAAGAGAATTATTTACAAATACAGGAAATAAAGAAATCTGGAGTATCAGCTGCACCAATAAAAACATTTTTCCTATTTCACATTGATTTAAATTTGGTTGTTCAAATGGAAGTGGAGCACTGTTATCATGCACTGTACAATACTATGCAAAGACGAGAGTATGAAGCAAGCAGCAATAAGCGGATGATCGATAAACAATTGCGAATGCAAACCCTTACGACTAATTTGAAAGAACACGGTGCTAGCGAAGAGCAATTAGCAGAGGTGCATATAATTTTCATTATTATATTATTTGTAATCGTTCAATAACAGATTAACTCCATTCAAATTGTTCACAGATTGCAGAAATGATGACACCATCTGAGAAACAACAATTAGAAAAAGTTCAAGGTAGAATTAAGAAATTAGGTATTACCGAATTGCAGATTGATGATACTTTGTTCCTATTGACAATGTATTTACGTTACCACTAAATAAAGACATATTTTTTTTAAATATGTTAAACTATGCTACCCATTTTCATTATCCATGAAGGAGCAAGTACATAAAATTTAATTCATTTATATAGTTATTTATTTATGTATAATAATGGTTACGCTTGTAAAATACAAACAACAAAGAATACCTAACTTTCAAATTATTGTAATAAATATAATCATATATCTATGTTTATAATAGTGCTGCTCTTCTATGTGATACAGTGCATTTGATGTCACTATCTGTTAGGGAAAATGATCTTGGAGTACACACCGTTAAATGTTCTACCATTGACAAACACTTCGTGTAATTATATCTTTTGATCTATGCGATATGAATGTATGTTAGTTGATTAGAAACAAATTATTAGAGTTATGAATCACAGCCAGCTCAAGGTGCCTTATGGATCAGTAAATAAGTCGAACGCTGCAAATGCTATTTATAATTAGCTAAAACGTAATTCCATTACGGTATGTATGTAAAGACTGGAGACCATTATGTTTGGTGTGTCATTACTACCGTACGTTTTACTTCCAAGTATGATTTTCCCTTAATTCCTATTATATACTTTATACGTTCATCTCAACACTACCGCGATGAAAACGGACTCTTCCGTTGTAAATATTTATTAATCATAAAAATTCAAAGTAGATAGTGTTAACAGTGAAGATTCACCGATCTTAAATATATATATTTTGATTGTACGCTATTGACACCAATTAATAACGTGTACTACATCTGTCGCGAGTAGTGATAAGATGATCGTGAACGTGTAATCGCATTCAAACATGCATCTGACTGATTTTATACTTTTTCCTTTTTCTCTTTTCCTGACACATATACACACACGCATACATACACACACACACACACACACATACTCTCTCTCCCTCTCTCTCTATTTCTTTCTCTCTCCCCTCTCATGTTCTTCTCTCATTTAGACGGTATTGCATAGACTATGTACATTGCACGTACATACAAGTTTCTTCTAGAAATAACGTTGTATACCTAAAACTAAGGTTGAATTTCGGTAAAGCGTTATTTTATTATATTTTTTTCATACCATTAACAACAACGTACATGTAAATGAAGTGAATTCTTGGAATATTGAGATTGGATGTTAGTGTTCACTTTTTTTTCTTCGTTACGTTAGATATACTATAGTATTAGTAATGTATTCGTTTTACAATTTACTATTCTTACAGTTTGCATTAGCACTGGTTGCATTTCTTTTCTTTTTTTTTTTTTCTTTTGAAATCCGATGAATTTACAGCGAGTGCATTGATATTATCGTGAAAACGTTCGTTTCTAGGTATACAAACGAAAAGAAAGAAAAATAAAAGGAGGAAAAAATTGTGTACTTAGCATCTGTCGTTCCTGACAAAACTGATCTGTCCATGAAATGCAGAATTGAACTTTGTAAAGAATACAACGTGCTGAGGATAATCAAAATCGATGAAAATTTCTTAACAGTTTAATTGTACGTACGCGATCCGAAAATGCGTTCTTGAATGTAAAAGGGCGGAAGAAATCGCGGAAGAAGGTAGAAAAATGAGAAGAGCGAATTATTTTGAAAGATTACGAATATATGGCACAATAGGAAATAACATGCAATGGGTGAGTTTATACCCTCCACATATCAATTGATTTATTGAATGATTTGTTACTTGTAGAATGAATAGGGTTGAATTATTGTTATTTGGAGGTCAAATTGGTGAAGAAGAAGGAAATGGAAAAATAAGAAAGGAGGAAACGCAATTGCTCGAAGGAAACGTAGAAATGTCTAACGAAAGTGCACCTTTCGGTTTTCCAGGACGTGATAAGATAAAGAAAAAAAAAAACGTTTCAGTGTAAATGTAAAAAAAACATCTAATTGTTGCGTGAGCGATACGACATTGAAAATTTTTGAGTATTCGAGCACGCAAATGATCGACGAGCTTCATGTCGCCCGTTGTCGTCGTCGTTGTCATCTGAACTGGCACGTACAACTTCTATTGCTATGCGTAATAAGGATAATTATTTAAAAAAAAAAGAGAGAGAAATAATATAATAATATTAATAATAATCATAATAATAGTCAATAATAATAATAGTACTAAATAAAACTGATGTGACAATAATAATATTAAGGATAATAATAGAGATAATAATGACCAAATGAAAATAAGAATATGCATCGCATTTTTAACATTTCGTTAAATCTACGTGTTCTCGAGTAAATTACATATATGTGGCGCTATGCAAGATACATCACAATATAGTTACACTGTACATTCAATAGTATTGACACTTTTTTTTGCGTCGGTCGATTTCTCCCTCTCTCTCTCTCTCTCTTTCTCATCCTCTCAATACCGTTCACACTGCTTTCTTTCTCGATCGACGAACACACCGCCGACGCAGTTGTACAAATCCATGTATATACATAAAATAAATTATTATCAACATTAAGCTATCCTATCTGCCGCCGGCCGCGATATTCGAAAAGCACCCGACGAAACGCGGGCACAGATATATTGAGGATACTGGCTCTCTTTATAAAATTATATTAGGTACCTTGTATAGAATTGCACTGATTATAAATAACAAAAAAAAAAAAAAAAGAGAAAAGAAAAAACGGTGAAAAAAGAGATGTAGAAGTTATCGAGTTTTTCACGTCGAGCCAACTCTGCCGACCCGGGAACCGGAAGGGACGTCATATCGCCACAAACCTCCGGTCCGCGAAAACGCTATTTGGCACATAAATATTATCACATCGAGCTCCCGATTTTTCCAGTTTCGGTACAATTCGTTTTCCCGAATTACATACGAGACTTTACGCCCTATAGTTCTATATTGTTTTTTCTCGTTACGAGACGGTGCTCGTTTTTTTCCTCCTTTCCTTCCTTCTTTTTTTCTATGACATCCACTAACATCACGGTAAACAACGGTCTCTAGATTCTCTCGATCGGCTCCCATCAGGTTGATCGTGCTTTCACGAATTCGCACAACTCGAAGGAAATGAAAAACGGAGAAAAAATGTAACAACGTGTGTCCGGAAAACATCGAAAAACAAAACACACAACGTCGTATTAGAATTTGATTATTCGTTCGTTTACATCGTTTACAATAAATAACGCTAATTTCCCCGTCCGTAATTTTACGCAATAACATTGTACTAAAATTGACGCCGCGCGTGTCCCTCTCTCACTTTCTCTCTATTCATTCTTCCTATACATACACACTTCCTTTCCTTCTAATAATACACTTCGATTATTTCTCTTTAGATTTTGGTTTTTTCTTTTATTTAGAAAAAAAAATTCTCTTCATCTTGCCACCGCTTAACGCTATCTCCGCTTAACGTTAGGTCCATAAATTAATCGCGAAAAATACTATAAGTACTATAAGTGTGTTTTTAGACGCGAAACGAAGTGGCCACACACCCCTGTGACTCGAGCGGGTTCATATCGCGTGACGGAATGTGGAATTCCACATTTTCTTCTCGTCCTCTGTCCCGGTCCTCGTGCGATACACCGGATATCAGTGATTGCATGTGAATATGAAAAAAAGGACCGTCCGCCGTGAACGTGGGATAACTATACGATCTAATAACGCGTGTTGCCGCGTATACTCGGAAAACGCGTGATGCTGCAGGATACTAACGGACCACAGCTTTTTCTTTTTTCTCTTTCTTTTTTACTTCTCTTTTTTACGTTCAATTTGTTACATTTTTATCTTTTGTTCATTTTTATTTCTGTCGTTTCTATTTATCTTCGTTTCTCACGTATTGACACGGCCGACCGGAATGGCGTATCGCTATAGACGCGCACGCACACGCACACGCGCACACACAGACAGACAGACAGACAGACACACACACACACTAGAAGGAATAGGAACAAGACTTTTTTGGCCGCTCAACGTATTTTCGTACACACACTCACGCACGTACACACAGAAATACGTGTCGCGATCGTCTCGCGGTGTGTTGAAACGCGGCTCATACGAAACGCGATAGAAACGAATTCGATCGAGCATCGGCGGGAGAGTGCATCGGATCGATCCTTCTGGCGCGCGCGCACACACGTGACACATGGCAGTCTTACGAAAAATCAGGTATGTGTATATATATATATATGTGTGTGTGTATATATATATATAAAATGTGTGTGTATATATATATATATCGTTTTATATTTGTATTTATTTACCTCATTTATTTTATGTATAATTCTAGCGTTCATGTTACTCTGCGCTCCCGCGTACGGAAAACACCCGCGAGATGGATACCGACATACGTTGACACGCGAATCGACGTTCGTTACCTGATCGAGAATTCTACTCACGCGCATATCTCGTTACCTAGAACGTTACCTAACGACGATTAGACCTTATCGTTCGCAGATTTGCGCCACCTTGGTCGCGGTTTTGATTACACCAACGGAATATACCATTGGTAACACTCGTGCCGCCGTCGTGTTCGTTGTCCCGTCGGCATGGATCAACCGTCGCGCCTGCTTTCCCCACCCCATTCCTTTTAGTAACAGCATAAGCAAGCAGGAAACCATCAGAGCTCCGCACGATGCCGTTATCCACGTCGAGCTCACGTTCACCGGTGTCCCGTGAATCGTTCGACGTACATGTATACGTAGCGCATAGCGAGAAAGGGTTGGTTGGCCGATATCGGTCACGTGACTCTACATCATGACACTCTGTTCCAAAGATTCGAGTCGTGATGCATATGCCCGAGTTACGCACGATCTTTCAGCCACGTGTGCACGGCAACGTATCTCATAACGAATCGCGCGACATATTGGGCGATACGATGACGCGACGACGGCGGATCCAAGGAAGCAGGACACATCGCCGCTCGAATCCGCGGGAGGGCCTCCACGCGTCGTACGATGGCACAGAATCGTTATATATCACAACCTCTCGAGCGAGGCTTCGAAACGCTCAGTCACTCTTCGAGAACGTTTTTCTATCCCCCGACAATCGACTACATATATCGTTTTCACGTTTCTGTTCACGCGACGATACACGCGTTCATGCGTATATATTCCTTTCACGCGAACCACCAGAAGTTTTACCAGAACAACTCGTGGCCGAGTCTCGATGTTGACGCTGCTGCTGCTGCTGCTGAAGATGATGCTCCGGGCGGCCATGGCGGCTGACCCGGAGCTGCGGTTCAATCTTCGTCGTGATGTCGCGGACTGGCATCGTAGCCACCGATCGAGCCCGAGTTCTCCGGCGAGAAGTTCATCATATCCGACGGTGATAAACTGTCTTGCGTATAGTAGAACGATGGATGATCGGAACTGGGACCAGCCGCGCCGCCGTTCAACATGGTAGCCGGTGGCGACACGCTAGGCCTTGCCGATGGTCCGGCCGCCCCCGTTCCCGGATGATGTTGCGTGCTAAGATCCGAGCCCACCGGAGACAGGAAGCTCATCTCTGGCCCGCTGTCACGACACCAGAGCTGCCTCATTTCCTGCCGTCGTTGCCGCATCAGCGACTTATACTCGGATATGCGCATCTTCTTCCCATCAACGATGCAGGTGCGCTTTGGTCGCGGCCTGTACCTGTAGTCGGGGTGTTTCTCCATGTGCAACTTCGACAATCGTGATTGTTCCTCGTAGTATGGTTGTTTCTCGGAGTTCGACATCGCTTTCCATCGAGCACCTGTGCAAGTAAAAGGAATATCGTTGAAGATGATCGTGAAAGCGACACTGGCTTTCTAACGTAGGAGGAAGAAAAGTCTATTCTATCTATTATATCTAAATATAGCAAGGAGTTTTAAAAAAGCGTTTCTGCGAAGGATGGTGATGTCGGGAAGTTGATAATTTCGAGAATCACAGGATCGATCCCAATGTTTGCGTTATATCACATTTGAGGGGCACGGGAAAAATGCGACACAAGCAATGAGATCATTAATTTAAGAAAATCATGATTGAAAATTTCTTACCGAGTATTTTCGATATGTTGGAATTATGCATGTCCGGGCAGGCTTTCAAAATTTTCCTACGTTCGTCCTTGGCCCACACCATGAACGCGTTCATAGGCCGCTTGATATGTGGCTTGTTCTCACCCTCCCTCTTCTGCTGTCTCACCATTTTAGCTGAACAGAGAGAAGACGTGTTAGATGTCAACGTCGCTCGGCTTCCTCCCGTGAGAAGCGAATCTGATTTCGTGAGCATCACCTGGCGCTCTCGAAACAAAAGCGTAACGTCAGCCTCGTGGCTCGTCAAAAGACTGCTTACCTTTTTCCGTTATGTCTTCCGGTACCTTGTAACCCTGCTCCCGCCACACTGTAATTTCAGAATATCGTAGCATGTTATAATTTGCAACAGCAACTCCGAGCAGATTATGAGAAATCATCGGAGCGATCCGAATGCGACATCGTTCATCGAATGGGTATCCTTTTTTACGGTTTATTTATCATATCGTTACAGATAAATTATTTTTAATCCGAATTTTAATAGAATTTAGAACTTAGATAATAGTTCAACGCCATTTTGTTGTATTTTGCAACAATCTAATATTTCAAATACCGACGATGTATTTACAATATCCTCTCAAATTCTTTTAATCTCACAGCTGTGTCATTACTTTTTCGGGTCGGCGATAAGGCAGTACCAATAATACTATCTCGAATTAGCAGAATAATGAAAGTAGTATAGCGCGAAGGATGAGAAAATGTATTTACTGTGGGGCGTGGACAGATAATCCTGTTCCTCCTGCGCAGCCTCCTCCCGGGAACCGGAGTGCTTGATCGGTCGTTGAGTCTGCGGCGACGGAGGCATTGCACCAGCACTCGGTGGTATCCCGTAAATGCCACGCATAGCGAAATGCTTTTCGACGGCGGCAACCGCGGCGGCAGTCACGGCACCTCCTGGTCCAGCCGCTTCGTCTTTGGCCATTACCTTGCCCACTGCAATGATAAGTCACAAGTCAGATAAGAAAAGATAGAGGGAAAACATTTATGGCAAAATCAACGTATCACGCTAACGTCATCGTCTTGTCTCATTGTACAAACAAGCAACGATATACCGCGAGGATTGCACCATCGACCGTTCCTCTGATGTTAAGATGTTGGGTTAGGTCTTTACTGGGTGAGACATTCGATATCGTAAGATCATATCAAAGGAAAAGTTTATTTTCAAGTTATCGTAACAAGCGATGAACTGATTAGCAAAATTGAAACATATCTCTCTCAAGCTTTTTTTATACCAATTATAGAAATAATATTGCTTCCTCTTTATATTTCATACTAGTTTCTGTGCTACTTATACTTCGTACTTTATACTAATTTACTTGCTCTTTTTGCTAATTACTAAAGGTAAACAACATTTTTATGCCGCAAAAACTATACACGATATCGGTCCTTCTTTCAAACAACATTTCTATGTCGCAAAAACTATATATGATATCGGTGGTTTTTTCAAACCAGGAAGTCGACGAAGAGAATTTACGCAGCAATCTAATATCCGAGTGACAGCTTGTGGAATCCGCAGGCTCGTTTCTTCTTCTGCTTTTTATCCCATCGTTTTCCCCTGCCCGTGTCTTTTTCCCGAGGATACGCGGTGCACCGAGCCTTATCTTAGAATCACGTTACGCGTCGTTGATTGTGCTTTAAACCGAAAGCAAAAACCGGCCGCGAAAGGGAACAGGTTTACTTGGGGGCAAAAGAAAGGAAAAAGCCGATCGCGAACAATCAGGTAAACGCGCGCGCATACCCGAAGATAATTAACCGTACGTTTCTGATCCCGCCGCGTATTCTATGGGGTATTGATCGAATTTTTTCCGGCTGGTCCCCCACGGCCTCGCCTGTCCCCCGAAAAGGGTACACTTTGTCGCGTTTATAAACGCCAACGACCAATGAATTGCGTTTACCGATCGGACGGGAATCGATACATCGATATTCTACTTTCGTGCGGTCGATCGGAATTTCTATCAGACTCGCTTGTACTTTTAATGATGAAATTCATCGTGATATCTATACGAACCTCGTTAAAGCAGCCATCCGATTAAAGCAACAGATGTTTCGAACGTAACTGGATGCTATTCTATCATGGTTTCGATAGTTGTTCTTCCATCGTAATAGTAATCATTTTTTTACTGATTAAATCGCGACGTACGAAAAAGTAAACTTGTAATTCTGATTCACATTTTTGTACATAGTAGACCACTTTATTGTTAAGGGAGTTACGTCGAGCGTGTAAAAGATGTGCATTTTGTATTTTTGTGTATGGATCAACTATTTCAATTTAATGGAAGATGTTACTTACTTGGCGAGGAGAGGGTGCTCAGATGAGGTGGCAGACCTGCATAAGGAAGGGTTGTGAGATAATTCCGTGGCATCGGTAGGCCAGGCGGAAAGAGTTTCGGCGCGGTCGCCGCGACTGGTTGCTCCTGTTGACCGCTACTTCCGGCCCCTGTCGAGTGCGAGTCGCTACCAGGTGACGAGGAGGATGCCGTGGCCCCCGACGACGAGGATTTCGGCTTGGTGAGGTTGAGAGGCGCGTCGAGATCCTGCAGAGGAGGTGCGGTTGGTGCTACGGCAGACGAGATCGGCGTCGGCGACGCTTCCTTCTCCATCTGCGTGGTCATTTGCGCGAGGTGCGCCGTCGCCCAGCTCGGTCCTTCCCGATGACTGCTGATCATCTGCAACAATCATCGTCTATCGTTCATTTTTACGAAAATCTTGACAATATGTCTTATTTCTTTGCCCTTTCTCTCTTTTCTTATTTTATACGTCGCATCGATTACTACAAGTTCAGACTGTATAGTTACATTTTTTCACATGTTTTTATAACGTAAGAGCAGCGTCTCTTATACTATGATTTATAATGTTTATTTGTGACAAATGATTTAGATAATACTGTGGAATGATGTAAATAATACGTGCAGATGATATCGTGAAGTACATTCGTAACATCGAGACGTCAAGACATGATTTTTTAATGGAAAAATAAATCGAAAATGGACAACATCTCCCCCTCGAAAAAGTCGGCTTTAAGGGCACGTGGTATTCCCAGTATGTCTGTAAATTAATAGGAATAGTTCAAAGCACTGTAACCGAATGCTTAAAATACCGATCTAAATCAAACGCATAATAACTGTTGCCAATGTAATTTGCGGATCTACCTCTCGCAACGGTCGAACAACTTTGTTTGCTACCCACGACTGCCCACCCATCACTGCCACCTCCGCCAAGATCATATTTTTTTAGTAATAAATTTTTTCCCTAGAGAGAAAACCATCTCGTTAAAGTGACGTTTATACCGCGCTGCTTGCTGATCGTCGATCGACGCGCCTCGAACCGTGAATTTCCGCGTTTCCAACCTCTTTTTTTTATGCCGTTTATCAATCCACCTCCTTGTCGGTGGCGCCACCTATGTCGCGCAACGATGCTGTGTGAATTTTTCATCGGATCGAGCGGATGGTGAACCGCTTTTAAAGTTTAAACGCTCGGTGCTACGCGTTAGGCGCGCGTACACGAGGCTTGGTGTAAACGTTGATCAAAGTCGAACGCAGGAATGAGCGGGGAAATTAGGATTGCGCTGGGTTTACGTACGTTAGCGATCGAATTGATATGTTTGTTGGTGGTGGTTGACGTCGACGTAGCCGGCGGTGGCGGCATAGGCGATTGCACCGGCAACCCTCTGAGCTGTTCGAGAAACGGTAGGAACATCAAGGATTGCGGTCCCGACATGCTCAGCTGGCTCTTTGTCATCTGAGCCTGTAGCTCCTGGATGTTGTGCTGCATGATGTGCTCTTGCTGCCGCTTCAAGTGCTCCGTTTGCATCCGTTGTATCTCGATTTGCTTCTGCGAGTCGACGGTCATGTGCGCAGGATACGACTGCAAAGCCATGGGACGAGCAATTAGAGGGATGATGAATCACGTTGTGGCGGGCAAAAAACAGAGAATGAAATTTCCTTTCCATCTTTGCTTTCTGGAAAACGAAAGACAGCGTAGCTCGCTACTCTCGGGTATTCATTTTCTGCTTTTCAGTTGGAACGACAAGGACGAGGAAATGTAACGTGGGAAAAATTGTTAGATTCACGGGTGGTTTAATCTTTCCAGGAAGAACGACAATATTTCCCTTTATTCTATTTTCCTCGTAGCGTAACGACGTTGTTTCAGATTCGTTTCGAAATTCCAATGGAAAATTGATAGTTAAATTCTGTTCTTAAACAATTTCGCATAAGCACGATCGCGTGTCGTAAAAATTTTTGTCTCGACTAGATACGGCATAAAATGTAACGAAGACAGGCATAAGTATATTCATATGCAATTTACACGTTCAAGAGGAAACTTCGCAATGTGTTAATCCCATAAACGCATTATTATCTCACAAAGTGTCTAGTATTTGTAATCTCAAAAATACCTATACATTTACGAATTTCGTTATTCTTTTCGCTAGAAAGATAGTGGAAATAGATGATAAGAATGGCCTGACATCGATTTTCACAAATAACTACACATGTACGTATATAAAATAAACATAGATATTGTAATATAGTCGAAACTAATCTAAAACTATCATACAAGCTACGCAAGGGACAGTAATATTTTTTCACAAACTTGCCGTCGACAAGGCAGCTACGCGATTTATTACCGTATAATTTCCTCTGTAACACCGATAACGACAGTGTCGATACGCTTTCGCAAACGCAAGCGCAATACATATTTTAACATTCAAACTATAATTTAATCTCCATCGCGTCAAAGTTTCAGCTATCGTTATAAACCAAGTTTTACCAGGTTGTTCTACGCGACTACATTTTCCACGGAGATCCGGACTAAAGTTCCATTTCTTCTTCCTTTTTTTTTTTTATCTAAGCATCGATCCACGAAACCAGTTCCAGTCCAAGTTTTCCCAGAAAGCGTAATAAAAGGCGCGATCCACGCACCACACGAGGCATTGACTTTAATTATTGGTTATCGAATGCGTAAAACGGAAGCTAGCTCGAGCGGGAAAAGCGCGACAGAAAAACGAACGTTATTTACCTCGAAGTGATAACGCGACCAGGAAGGAATCCGCCAGTTTTCTCTTTTAACCAACGTTCTTAATCGTTCTCGTCCATACTTACATAAACATACCTACTTTAGCTGTGTAGCGTCGATGTCAATCGCGAGATATCGTCCAGGCAAATGCTGGTTTGATGATCCAGCGAATATTCCGCAAAATATAACAAGCTCGAGTGATATTCACGGTTTACTTCCCACGAAACTTCCGACTTTGCTTATGCAATGTAGATAGTGCGGAACGCATTATTTATGCTTATGAAAATTTCGTATTATGCGCATTATTAATTCATTCGCGAGCGTAACGTACCCACGCTTAATCTTTTTTCTGTTTTCCATTCTTTTTTTTTCACGCGTCCCTGGTGATCGCCGCCGCGACGATTGTTCGGAACGGATTCGACTCATTGTTCCGGCAATTTGCATTGAATGCCCGTGAAAACCTGCAGCAAGCGACCTTGAACGCGTAATCGGGCCGATATTTTCGATTGTTCCGTCATTGTCGCACAAACGATTCGTTGTATAATCCGAATAGGGAAACTGGGATGATCGGCGCTTGCTCGGCGCTTTTATTGCGTGGGTGTGACGCTCGAGTTTTCGTGCTTCTAGCCGTGTTTCGTGGGTTAATTTAAGTTTTCGCGAATCGTCGAACGTTTCGTTGGGAATGTTAAATGTAAATATCAAGGAATGCGGACAGGATTTATTATTAACGCGTTCGTGGCTGGTAATTTTAGGGAAATCCTGAAGTAGGAAACCGCAAATTTCTGTAATTACGACAAACATAGCAACTTGAAGAGTTCCCTTCAAATATCATTTGGAGTCGTTGACGTAATGTTGCGGTTGTTAATATGTTAAACAAGAGATATTAACATTCGGGGGCGTAAGTAGAAGAGCGAGCAAGCAAAGTTATACGAATGTTGGGGAAAATCTGGTTCTAATTTAACATTGAAACATGCGTGTGGCAGACTAATCTTTGGGATCGGTATGAGTTTCAAAGTATACGGAATTTTTAAAAACAAGACTAGTAACTTTAATGCAATGTTACGAATAGAAATAATATCTTTCTCGTTAAACTAGTCGATTATTATTATAGTTCTATCGAAGGCGAAATAATATTAATCATAATCATCTACGTACAAAATATTTGTGTGCACATTGTATACAGTAAATCCGATATCTAAATTTACATCCTCGTGCAGTTGTAAAAATTTCCATACCGCGGGGTGTAATGATATTTCACATACGCACGTAATATTGTAATAACCCGATAATTAGATCATTGATTATTTGCTTCGGCGTTCCAACGAAAGTACAATTTTCCTTCGATGCTTTTCAAGAAGTACAAAGTAAACGCGTGTATGTTGACCCTTTTCCCGTGAAAGTAGGACGCAAATACACGCCTATCGTGGATAGCCAAGGGTTAAGGTGACCGCGGTCGGACCGGTAGAAACCGGGCCGAATGGAATATTTCTTTTCCAGTGGTGTCCATTAGTCAGAGGTGACTAGGTGCCGCTATTAATTCAACGGGACAGGTTTTCAACGCGGCTCCCGTTTCCACCACAGTGTAACAATTCAACGTGGCTAATATCATTGTACTTTCCTACGACCTGGCTGTGGTCCAGATATGCTTGAAGTTTAAAGTCTATTTTAGACGATAAGGAAGACGTTTATTCATCCAGCCTGGGCACCAGCTGAAACGTCACATATGCACGATATTAAACGCGCGAGCAGGTTCCCTCTCCTCCATTCGTTTCTGTATCCTTCTATTTCTCTCCTTTCCTCTCTCTCTCTTTCTCTTTCTCTTTCTCTCTCTCTTTGGTTGCCTTTCGACGCGCGATTATTAATCCTCGACGCGGATTGTGGAAGATCGCGAGCCATGATTTACGATCGCCATAGGACACACGGATTCGTTTGGATAAACCGCTTGTATTCTTCGCAAAGGGTCGTTTTTCTTTTTTTTTTTTTTTTCTTTCTGATGAAAAAAGAAGGAGGAAAAGAGCAATGTGTTCGGTGTTTGGCTTTCCTTGCAAGAACGTTACCATGTGACTTTCGACTTTTTTCGGGGGAACCTGATGATTCACGTTGTCGAGATATGAGAGGAAAAGAATGTAAAGTGTTAACGGTTTCGTGGAGTTATTTATAATATTTGATAAAAGCGAAGCAGAAGTCAAATTGGTCAACTTTACTTTTTACAAATTCCTCGATTTTAATGTCACAGCATGTGAATGGGGACTATGTTCTCAGAAATGAAAAGATTTATTTTAATGGAAATCAGATTGGCTTGCGTGTAATGATGATTTGTAATAGCAATGCGAAATGTCGAAAAATTCATAGATTTATCTGTTGCGTGGTCGTAAATGTGTTGAACGATAGCGATTATTTGTTAGAGCTTGAAAGGCGAGTCACCAGTTTTCTCGAGCACTGTTCTTGAATGAACCGAGCTAGGCCACTTCATAAGGGAGTGCGCCTCCAAAAATATCACCACCATGAAAAACTGGCGAAACGATCGAGAAATATCACTATTCGCGCATTCTTGCCACGATGAAGGCGTCTTTTCCTAATAAATCTCTTTTGTCCTCGTTATACTTATTCTTTTTCTTATCATTAAGCGTAAAAATCATTCGCTTCATAAAAAGCTTCTAAGTGATCCTAAATATGCATGACATTACATGCGTAGTGAAATACTTTCTAAACAATGAACATTAAATCGCTCCTCAATATCGTTACCATTCATTTCTAGTAAATCTAAGTACAGTATCATTAACTTTCTAGTACCATTATCTTCGTCCACCGTAACAAGACTACAAAGAAATGGTTGCTATTACTACTTAAAATCTACACGATACAAATTCCCTCGAATACGGTCGTCATTAAGGAAGAAAACAATAAAATATCGCCGCATTCGCTCATAAACAACGTTCAACCCACAAAGATCGTTGGGCACATTATACTTTTATCGAGTACATCGATCGACGTATCTTTCGAGAGTTAGGCTTCATTGTTTTACCTGCATCGATGGTACGATATTCACGTCTATCGGTAGGATCCGCATATTAAACAGCCTCTGTATGGAAATGCACTCGTTAGCACTAATTATTCTTGCGGCCGCGCTAATTGCCGCGTTGTGTGCGCCGTAAAAAAACAACACCGTGAAGATCGCGAGAAAAACCGGCCGGACAATTGGTTTTTTTCCATTCGAGTCCTATTGCTTATGGAATATTTCTGATGTTCAGGATCGTAATGACAATATTGTCGATAATAATGGATGACGTTTTACTGACAACGAGTTGGAAGAGGCACGCTTGATTCTCTGGAAGATTAACGAAGATGCGTGGTACCGATCTTTGGCAAACCCGAATGAAATTTTGCATTCTGCTACGTTTGCTATGTTTTGTCTAAACGTATATTACCATTTTCGGTAGAGTATTACATTTTACATCGAATCGAACTTTACTTTCAAGGTACAAGTTATCGAACAACTCGTAGTCTTATCGTATTTTAGCTTCGCATCGTTACATCATTAGCAAACGATATTTAAAGCAACTGATGCTTTTTCAGACCAAAGTAAGAACAACAATAATTATTTTCCTTGGAAGCAAACAAAGTTCTGGTTGTAGAGAGTTAAGAAACGACGCGGTTGCGTGCGTTCATTAACAGATTCGTCGTCTCGGTCGTGTTAGTCGTGGTTTGGTGCGGCGACACGAAAACGCGAACAATGCCCGACGTCGGACAATAAACGGCTGTGCAATTTCAGGAACCATTCTAACGGCCTCAGCTATAATCGGCATACCGGCACCACAGCCAATGGAACTTCATTATTCATTTGCAAAGTTCAGTTATGCCGATGATACGTATCCATGACAGCTATACCGCCCACAGTGGCTAAATATAAACAGGCGGGGTGCCAGCAAGTTCCATTCACATTCACATCCACACACAAGGCGACGCGCTCGCCGCTTCAGTAAGTGAGTATAAGAATATGAGGAGCCCCGTTCTGAATATGCATCCGCGCATTGACGCCAACTGCACCGCCTAAACTTAGCCGTGCAATTACTGAAACATACCTACCCCCATAATCGCTCTTCTGCCGGTTATCTCTGCCGCCGCTGTTTTCGATCGGACCACGCGTATTCAGCCGCTGTCGCCCGATTTATCGATGCATTCGCGATGCGTCGAACCACGAGGTGTCATTCTACTTTGACAGCGTTGAGTTTGATTTCTCGTCAAGACGAGGCGATCGAACGGGACAGATATTGAAACGACGCAACGGGATGGTAATTTTAAACCACAGTTCTGACGAACGTTCGCCGCCTGACCTGGTCAATGTTGACCACGCGTCTCTTTCAATAGGATTCACATTCATCTTACCACTGATAACATTATCAGTTTCGGAATTTTTTCCCATACAAACGACGCGAAGTTTGACGAACTGAGAACGCGTGTTATGGCGTTCGCGAAATGGTCTTTCGTCGCGGCCGCGGCCAGCTAGTAACGAAAGACGAAGGCTAAAGGCCACGAAATTTGAATCTAGATTTAGAATCGGAGCCACTGGAGTGCAAGGGGACATGCACACCAGGGATGACGTAGATCCACCGGAAGCGGTTCATACTTCACGTGCGTTATAAAGACTGTCACTGTGGCACTGTCTAAAATTACGACGGGCCAGCCAACACAGTGGCATGAATACAAGCCTAGCAAAAGCTGGATCGAAGATATGTACAATGTTTGCCGGACGATATACCGATATTTTTTTTCCATCCCTTTGTATGTATATACATATGTATATTTTTTTGTCTTTGCACTCGAAACATATCGCGATGCATTTTACCCCTGCCACCTCCGAAACTGTCACGCGAATCGATTGAACCAGACGGAAAACGAAACTCGAACGAAACGCGGATTCCCTCGTGAAATATGCAACGCGAAACAAACGAGCGCCAACAGAGAGAAAGAACGGACGCGACAAAGAGGAGCCGTTGGCCTGCACTCTTAATGGAATTTTAAAAGAGCGAAGCCAGAATTCGACGACACGCAGGGGTGGCCTGGGGGATACATAAATTATGGACCGCTTTGAACGGGATTCGCTCGGTAGCTCGCTTCTCCCGTTGCTGGCCGCTTCTGCAATGAAACTTGTGAATGCGGAATCTAGGGCAACCGGAAGCGGTATTTTCGTGGCCGGGCTTTTCCACCCGGGGAACAGCGCGTTATTTTGCCAGGAAGGCCCACCGGCCATCCAGCACCCTGATGGATTCTTTGCCTCGGAACCGTGAAAAGTTCGAATCTTCGACGACGTTCATCGATTCCGTGGCGACGCTCGCGGGACGAGAATCGTTGCTGGATTCTTGCTCCACGCGATTCCTCTTCGCGATTCTATTTGTACATTTATATTGGCTTTTAGGGTTTGTTCTACTGGATTTCTTTTTCACTCAATGGTATCACGATTCGTTGATAACGAAGTTTCTGATATCGAGTTCGTCACTTGTTGGCTGAATTTTCGAGATGATCGATTTTACAGCTTAATCGATTACCGAAATACTTTTATAAGATAAAAAAAACTGAAACTTTTATACTCGTGAAACGTACAACGTTTTACTGTCGAAAAAATTGTATTCAATTTTGTAAGCAATTTCTGAAGGGTTGAAAATATAAAGCTTTCGGAATTAGAAACAGGAATATTCATCCGTACAAAGTAACATTAGACAACAATTAGTCAGAGTGAATTATTCTACCATTACTGCTTCTTACCATGAAATTATACTTTATCTTCCGTATATAACTCACTTCTCGTTTCTCTCGATTGCCAGCAGTGTATATCATTGTCTGTCAAGCTTGAAAGACATTAACTGCCTCGTCGCGACAGATCGTAATATCAATTTGCAATAACTCTATCAAATTTGAACGAAGTTTGCTTCTTACTTGCCTCCATTATCATCGTCATTGACATTTCCTGCCACTTTCAACGTTTCAAAAATTTTACCTTTTTTCCACGTTTCGTTATAGGCGAGAGATCCCTTAGGGCAGAAAATGAAATGGCTATTTCACGTCCCTGTACCCCAACCCATCCATCGCTGCTACGCCCTTTGACGGAACAACATCCAACGATAAAGAATAATTTGTTTAAGCGGAATCACAGGAACGACGCAAACGGAGTTCGACTGACTACAAACGGCGGGCTCCCCGTCGGTCTTCTGGTTCCGAGAAACGCGTGAGCACGCGTCAGAGGCTATACGTTTGGTATCGACATCGCGGAATCCATAATCATAGATCACAGAGAGAGCGAAGCACACACGTAGAAGACGGTAGGCAGTGCGGCGATACGCTGCAACCAAGATATTTTCGGGCGACTTTATTGGCCGATGTTTATTATCTATTCCGCCGCCTCTAATCCTTTTGATATTCCCCATCGGCGGATAAACAAATTGCACGATCACCGCGCAGCGTGCTGCGAAACCTTCTCCCGGGGTCAGCTTCTCGAAAGCGGTAATATTAATAATTCCCTTTGCACCGCCGCGGCTCTATCGACTACAATATTATCCGACTAAACGGACCCGTCTTCCATACCGCTGCAACCAATATACACACCAGCCTTTCAACCACGTCACAAAGACGACTTTGTTTCGTTTTCATCTGGCGCGACGTCGCTTCTCACCGATTGTGCTCGCGTCTGGAGAACAGACCGCGTTTGCCAATCTTTCGGATGGATTAGATATGGCTACGTGCAAACAGTACGATCGACTGACTATGTTCCTACTTGTCTGTTCACCGTTTTATACGTGTCGGCTCCTTCCTTTTTCTTGGCAAAGAATAGAAAATTTGTTACATTCACCAACTCGAGATTTATTAGGAGTTTTAACATTTTTGCAATTCTTTATGAAAGATATATGTAATAAGAAATTGCTTTTAATCGATATTCTTGAACGATTTGTTTGTCGAAGTAAAATACGTAGGGATGTTTCATAAATTAATTGGTTTTCTAAGATTACATTCTGTAAACTGTGTACTGTACGCTGTCACGTTCTACGTGTGTAAGTACAATTTCTTTTTATTTAGTTGTATACATATATATATATAAATGGCACGAAAACATAGTAGATTGTAATATCAAACTTGCGATGCTGATTTACGGGTCAAGTGCACTAACTGTATATAAATATTATGACTATGAGTTGTTGATATCGATATACACGTGTCATGTTCCCCTGTCATGAAAAGAAAATGTTATAAGTATGCGGTGAAATTGTAACTATGTATTTGTGTGAAATGCTAACAATAAAACTGTTTGTCCCGGAAAACATGCTGGATGCTTGTTTCGACTTCAGAGAATTCTCTTTATGAATAATACTTCCTTATTGCAATTATTATACATACATCAACATCAACATCAACGCCGACATCGATATGTATTTTTCACAGTGGACGCAAAACAGTTTCAGAAGGATAGAGGAAATCTTTCTTCGATTTATTCTAAACGAAAGCTGAACCCCCTGACTGGTGACGCGGGAACTAAATGAGGCGGCATAGCATGAAATAATATTTATGCTTCCGGAAACGTACGGCGCCTGTACGGCACGAAGCTCATAACTCATCGGCAGAATGTATCAATGAACCGTAGAATTCCTTTAAAAAGCGTGCCATTCGTCTTGTTGTAAAATTGTATTTAAAAATTGAATCAATCAGATCAAACGCATACATTCTGCTTAAAAATTTCACTTGCAGTAATATTATACGTAATCGATAATCACTTCATTTTGACTTAATATTTAGTCCTTTTATTATTAATACCTACTAATATATATTGATAAAAGATTAGTACAAATGTTCCAATGCTTTCGCGAGCAACTTATATCGACGCTTGTAAATGTATCGTCGAACGTATCATAAGATTTGTGTGCGGGTATTCAAGAATTAAACGTCAAAGTAGATAGATCAACTTAACAACTACCGTTGCTCGAATCATAATTTCACCCCAAAAATCTCTCCTTTGGGGCACTCGGTGCTCTCGTTAGGACGTTTTAACCCGCGTATCTCAGGAGTACGCGATCGTAGCATGGCACGGACCACACGGTAAGGCGAATAGAGTTATCGTGTGTTCAGTACTGTTGAGCGTGTACGGCAAACACCGCGGCTGACGTTAACAGCGCCGGGAATACTTTATAAGCGCGCCGGTTTCATCGCCTTAAACCGCGCACTCCGTTTTATTCGCTGTCCAACGCCGCGTTCTCTTATCTTTTACGATTCCCTGTCCACGCGTTCCACCTCGTCCATGCGAGCTGACACGAATACCGTGGCCGACAGCGAGCGTGTTCAAGCGGCGTTCGCACTCTCGAAATCGGCGTCGCGCACGGAACGATGTTTGTCAGCGCGTGCTCGGCCGCTCGTAAACATCCTACCAAACGTTCATCGTGGTAATCGAACTCGTGTAATGGAACAATGGATAACGGGTTGTCGACACGAGTTTATGCAATCGAAATTATGATTCTGTTTGACTTTCGATCAGGAAACGATTTGTCAACGATGTGATTTTGGTGGGCGGTGAAAGAGATTTAGAAGTCGTAAATTCAGTACAGAATCACTGAGAATAAAGTAGCAGATTATAATCTTGTAATCTTTCAAATTTATATAAACACGTGACCATCGACCGTGTCGATCATATGTATTCCAACGAGCACAATGGTCTAATAACTTTGTCAGAATAACTTTTGTAACCATGTAACTTTTTAATAGTGGCTTGATCATAACCATATAACTGTCGAATTGTACTTTGAGGAGACATACTTCTCAACGATTCAGATAGTTTATTAAGTACGAGAATATAAATAATTAAAATTTCAAGAGTTCGCCTGAATTTTCCGGTAGAGGAGTATACCGTTGAAGGTTTTTACGCGAATAAACTTTCTGTTTGGATTAGGGATAATGGGGTTACTTATACGAAATTGTGGCGTTATGATAAAATATTGAATATTCCATACACATGCGCTGCTCGGAATAATTATCATGAAATACTCATCCATTTGGTTACTCTCATCCTTCTTAAACAGATGCTCGCTTTATTTATACTTTTAAAGTAGCACATAGATACGATATATTATAATAATTCGATATTTTATCGTTTATAATCTCCATTCGATTTCCCTTTAGCTCGTAGGTATAAAACAAGTTCGCTAAAAGCACGTGTTCATTCGTCAAACCGTAAGGAAATTCCAAGTAGAATCAGACAAGACGCGTCAGCCTACACGTTCACAACGACGCACATTATACATATTTCTGGTGGACGTTCTACACGCTGTACGTATAGCATTCTTCTTTTATTTTATCGGGCCACGTCTCTGAATCGCGTTGCTTCCATACTCGATGGCCCGGGGACTGCGAGTTGCATTAACGGCATTAAAGATCGTACGATGATGGCGCACGGTTGACAGCGGATATCGAGGAGAATATTCCTCTTAGCGGCTGAAAGCTAGAGACGCGCGTCGGTCGAAATAAGCCGCGACGATGACCCGACTGTCAGTAGGATTATTGTCTTTGGCTTCTTATCTCTGACGGGGAGCTCTTTCTGCGAGGATCGTCGTACGTGAAACGACGGACGTGGCTCCCTTGGGACTGGGGGACGTCGGGACGCGACTAAACCAACCCCGTCACCTTTCGAGCAACTGAGCAGTCCTATCGTTGCTACCTCCTTTTCGTCACGACTTTTCTTCCTTTCTTCGCTGTCGTCGCCACTCTTTCTCTCCCTCGGTCTTTTCCTTCTTCTCTCTTGTCTTTCTCTGGTTATCCTCTTCCGTCGATCCCTTTTTTCGCTTCTTTCTCTGCTCTGCTGCCTTCTTCCCTCCGACAGCGATCCATCTCAGACGCGTATTACCAGCGACTCTTTCTCCGCGCCCAACCCCTTTTCAACGGACAGCCGCGAACACAGCTTGCGTTTTTTTCGTCTTTGTCCTATCGTCGCTGCTGCCGTCAACGTTTCGCCTCTTCTCGAGAGGATTCTCCTTCTCGTCGACGCGGTTTCTTCCACCCGTCAACCACTACACCGTTGCTCTGCCATCTTCGACACCTCGATTGGTTTATGGGAACGTGGCGACGTGCTCCGTTGTCGTTACGACGGACGTATAGCCGAGGAGCGCATTCCTCGTGAGAGTGTCAACGCTGTTGTGACGCTCGATTCGAAAAAATATTTATTCGAGAGGAGAACGATGGCTCTGAGAGAAAGCGAGGACGTGTGTATATGTAGTTCTCTTCCCATTGGCTTCTTTTTGTTGGGAAACTGTCGAGTTATCTGTGGGCGATGATTCGTCAAAAAGGTATTCGCAAATTTGCTCGCCTTGCGAGAGTTATATACGCTGAATATGAATTGTTCGCGTATTATTTGGCATCAGTCAGAATTATTATGCTATAGTTTTAGACAGCGCTGTTTCAGGTGATATACTCTCCGGTCGAAAATAATCTTTCAAATCTAAAATAATCATCCAAGGCCAAAGAGGAATATACCTAGCGATACTATTTGGCTACTCCGCTGTTTCGTTTGTTGTCTTTCACGTTCATTTGTTTTAAGAGTTTGAAGCGCAAGCTCGTAGAAATACAACTTTTACAAAAGGCGTAACAGTATTGCAAAAGCTGGCATGTATTGTTGTTTAAAATTATAAAACTGACTTGGATAAATTAACTCTGTTATATTCGTACTTCTTCTTTCATCTTATACTTCTATCAAACAACAGCTCAAAATCTTTCGTGTCACGTTATGACGAACAAACTAAATCAACGATATAACGTAATCTCTGAGCGTAACGCAACGCGAACAGCTTAATTTAGACAATACTATTCACTCAGTTCTTGTCCTTTTGTTTTCCATTTACCTACTACCCTACTAATTGTAAATACTTCAGTCACGTTTGAATAGCATCTGAAAACAGCTGTCCACGCAACGAAATCGCTACGGATTGGGTCACTTGTGACGTCGTTTACAGCCGGGAAACCAAGGGGCATTAGCGTTCTAACACCACCGTTAACGAAGACAAAGTAGAGGAAGCCTCTTAAGCCCCGAAGCTTAGCTCGAACAGTACTGTTTTAGATGCTACAGCATCCCATCCGACGTTCATCGTCCAACTCGAACAAGTCGATTGTTCCACTCGCGCGTATCACGTATGTATATGCCTCTTTAAATAACAACCAAGACATTGTCGAGAGATTAATCAGTCGACCAGTGATGGTACAATCGTCTTCTCTGTGCTAGTATAGTCGATTGCAAACGAATCACGTGAGAAGCAGAACCGAACTTGTTTTCCAATAACTGACAAACTATAAGGTATCGAAGATGTTTTAGAAATGAAAAAGTAACGAACGTACCATCGTACCAACGCTTTTGTATTAATAGTTTCTATTCCCATCTCTGTTCTATTCAATGGTCGACCAATGACGTTCTTCCTCGCACTGGCACTGTATCCGAATACTACACATACGTCTTCCTAGATCGTAAATTCGAATTCTTAAAATCTTAGAAGTTCGTAGCCAAGCGACAGATTCGACTTCGAATAAATTCTCGACGAAGATTCGATCGTGTAACGTTACCGCCATTGGGTTCGTCGCGCGACCTTACAAATCGTCATCCAACGACACCCAACATCTGGTAATTCGCTCACAATTAAAACAACGCTGGAAGATGTCGTTTCCTCTCGTCTCCGCCGCCTAGAAAGTGATTAATTCCTAACAAGGCGAGCTTTGCTCTCGCCACTTGAGCGACCACCGCGGCACACGGGGTTGAGAGGTAGCGCGAGATCGGAGAAGGAAGAACGAGTGGAGAACGACGGAGTAAAAAAGGAAAGGTAGTGGAAAAGAAAAAAGACAGAAAGAGAGACGGTAGAAAACACTACAATGCGGAGCGCCCACCTAGCTACTACCACCACTACCCCACAACCTCCTTCCCCCTAGTTCGAGCTTCTTGCCAAGGGGAGAGGTACAATAAACAGCCCCTTGGGTTCCGCCGACTTTAATTAATTTTATATGTGTTGCGGCCACGCGGCCGCGAGAATGAAGTCACAGGGCACCACCGAGCTGTGTTCCTCCTCTTTATTCTCTGGCTCTGCCCCCTCGAACTCCCAGCAGCCCTCGATATATAGTCGCGTCTCCGTTTCCACGGTCTTTCTTTCTCTCATGGTAATTCTCCGTCGGTTGTTCGAGCCGAGCCTCGTGTTTCTCGCGCAGAGGAACAGAGAGAACTCCGGGGATCGCCACTCGAGAAGGAGAATAATACCCAGGATGCACGTGCCACGGTGGACTCTCTTCCTCTCCCCTTGGTAAACCGCGATTGTAATTCATCGTTCCGCGACGTTCGCGCTTTTCTTTGTACGCCAGCCACTTTTTTTTACCATCGAGAACTCAGGGGAGAATCGTTCGCGGCCGACCATTCTGGCTTTTCTATCGCTCGTTCCTTCGAGTCGTGGTATTGCGGCAGGTTTGCTCTGTTTGCATAGAAAAATGGCAAGAGGGAAGATACGTATATCGAATCGCTGTTTGAACGAGCACGTTTCGTGGACGCTGGGAAATTATGCGCACGCGAGGAGCCAACATCCGGCTGGAATGCGACATTGCTTCGAGGGAATGCTCGAGCTTGGATGCTTCTTCGACTGATTGAGCCGCGCGATCGGTTAATCGGCTGTGGAGAAGCGCGCTCGCTTCTTCCTGTGCTCAATTCTATCGCGCTGCGCGATCTTAATTGATACGCTAAGCGTTCCCTGGATTTTTCTCGCTTCTTTTATTTAATGGGCTCTATGTTCGTCGAGTCAGCCTGTATGGGCGATTGTTTCTTTATGTGTTTCTTTATGTCGAAGTTGTGTCTTCGAGGAGAATGAAATTGCAATGATGGTCGAGAGATGCGGAGATCGAGCCTCGTAAAGGTGATCGTGAAAGTGCGTTAGATGAACAGGTCTTCGATTTAGTGAAAGATAATTCTATGTAGTTCGTCTTGGAATTCATTTTATGCGGCCTTAAACGTTTGTATCGAAATTATTTTCTTTGGCAAAGCCATTACTAATATTTTTGCCATGTTAATTTAACTAGGCGTATCTGGTCAGAAGATGGCTTCAAGAAAAATGACTTTTAGTATTTAACAACCAGGCATCGATTTCACAAACGTACGAAATATAAACCATTATATCTTCGGTTTCGATGTAGATACAGCTTTCTTATTTAATGTACGTATAGATAAGCTATTTTCGTGCTATATTGCAGCAACGACTTGATCTAAGCGAATATAGCAGATACGTTCTATTGACTTAACATGACAGATTTATCGTTAAACGATTTAATTTTCATTCATACTTGGAAAATATTTCCGTATTATTACCATATAGATTACACGTAACATGAATGTAAATGATAAACATAATTCTTCCAGAGATCCGAGTATTGACGTTTTTATGGATATTGATCGTCTGAAATTATATTACTTCTACAAGAAAAGTTTCCCTTGAAGATACGATTATATCGAATGTGTTAAATATAACTGGTATAGTGTTCACGGACCAATAGCTTAATTATGATTGATTCTATTAGAACGTGTTGTAAAGATACAATATAGCAGAATGCATAGCTGACACGTGTTTCAGCATTCTTAGTTGTCATACATCACCGTTTAGTCAGTAGATCGCTACTAGTATCGCTACTAGCCATGAAATGACAACTGTGAATGAATAACGAGTAACCTACTCGGGATGAGGAGAATATTTAATAAACGATGAGGACATTCCAATAATTGAGTGAGACTTGAATTTCACATCTGAAAGAATTTACTGTAACTAGTGAATGTAGAACAAATGAATAAATGAATTACAAATGAATTACAAATGAATCGTAACTATTATGAATGATATGCGTTCGTTTGTACCATAAAGTTACAGAATATTTCTGGCGTCGTTAATATAGCGATTTCCGGAATGCTGAAAAACATCCGTTGTTTATTCGTCGCACGAAAATCATGCAAATTTTTTAAAATCTTAGGTCATCGTGTACCTAATAAAACTTTATCCGTTTCCCTTTTTCTCACAATTTTTTTCACCAGATTCTTGCAAGGAGAAAATCATCATTATCCTGTATTGAAATCCTGCATCAAAAAATATATATTTTCAGAGCAGAGAAAGACGAAGCAACAGCTCTCCGCCAATTTATTTCCAACACCGTGAAAACGTCACGTGTGTTCAGACGATCCGACAACAAATCGTTCCAACATGCCGAGTCGCTTCAGAAATTCGAAGGAGATCGACCCTCCGGTTCGTTAACGATTTCATCCACATTGTGTGTCCACGGGTGGAACAGTTGTCGCGTCGCCGCGTGCCATGTATCGTAAGCTGATATGAGTCGCGTTCCGGCGCGGTGCATCTGTACAGAAATATGCAATATTTATTTCGGCGCACGCGCCTCCACTCGCGCGTCCCGCCGGCGAAACGTGAGAACCGAAATAAAGATTCGGACGACACGCGGGAACCGGGGTAAACCAGAAATACGCGTGAATTGAAACTCGCATCCTGGCAACGCAACGGCGGGAACACCGGCCAGCGGCGTGCTCGTTTTGGAATAGCGCTTGTTAATTGCCCCTCGAGCCGCTCGAATTACACTTCAATTATCTAAACAGACCGATTGACCTTTTGTACCCGTTGTTCCGCGCAACCAACATTCTTTAACCACGCTTTCCTCGCTTTCGCCTCGATGGGGTTGTGATTTCTGACTTTCATTCTGCTCGATCAACTCCACGGTTTCCCACGGTTTCTTAGCTTCGTTGTACGATCAACGTTCAATTCTCAAGAAACAAGTGACTTCGAAGCACTTCCATCGCAAGAAAATGACACGGATAATAATAAATTTTAAGGTAAGTTTTTAAAACAGCGGCGGCGTAAGTACAATAGTCTTGGGATTTCTACTTAGTTCAGTTGATTAAACGTTTCTTCGGAAATAGTTCGGAAAAGAGAAAAAGATAGGAAAGTGGGTCGATTTTATCACCTGGGAAGAAAGATCATTCCGTCGTCATAAAATAGAATTTTTACTCGTAGAAAAAGTTGTAGATAACAAGAGAAACTATCTAATGGCTAGTTGATATCAGTGGCTAGTTAATTACCAGGTATCCATGATAAAAATTACAAGCAGATATAGACGAAAAAAATAGCCGAAGAACAGTATATTCGTACTACGTAGGTCGAATACTACTCATGCTCGTTAATTGTCTCGCACTGACAAGTTTGCTAATAAAACGAATGAATCTTACAAATTCCGATCTAACTAAACTGGTCTACTCATCTAAAAATTACAAAACTGTAAAATCCTAATATTATTATTTACTAAATCACATATTAGTCTCTCGAGTGTCCGACTAACTGCCTAATTATTATCGCTTCTCTATCCCGCCGTCCATTAGCATTTCTCCATTTGGCTGGTCGATTCATAATCAAAGCGGCGCTCGTGGCGTACACGCGAACTGCCATCCCATACGAGCATCCCGCAAGGCGGCAGGTAATTTTAGCGTTTCGCTACATTCAAAACTGCTGCCGGAACGAAACTAGAGTTCTCGAACCTGGTCACCGGCTGCCGGCGACGTTAATCCCCGCGTTAATAAACACGCGTCTATTAAACGGAGAATTTCGAGGGCGTAATAAAGCCGCGGCCTTAAAACGATTAGCGGGGGCGGTGGTGGCAGTCGCCGACCAGGTTGTTCCCCCGACGACGACTGCAGTAGAAGAACGAAGCCGACGAAAAATTTGCACGGCGACGAGTAAGGGGCGAAGAAGGAAGATTTGGACGCGGGCCGAGGAAAAATCTGACGGGACCGGGGGCCGCGCGCGCGTCTCTCTCCACTCTTCTGGTGTACGTTCGGCTAAAATATTGAAGGAGGAACGTAAATAAAAGAAAAACACAGGCCCCGGCGATGGCACACAGGAATGTAGCAGCTGCGGGGCTCATTCACATCCGCGCACACTGGAATTCTTACTACCGCGCCGCGCGCTCTCGCGGTTTCCCCCGGGGTCGCCGTCAGAGTTACAAGTATAACCGCACTCAATGCCCGCCCAGTACCTACTTCCATTTCATTCTGGAACGTTTGCAAACCGCGTATACAGTTATACAGACTGTTTCCGAATCGGTGGTATAAGGCGAAAAGAGATCAATCTATGCGAAACATTGGAGGAAATTTAGAGAGAACTTGCGGAGAATCGTATCTTAAGATTCTAGGTAAGAATGGTCGGAAGGATCGTTGTTGATCGATTAATTTTCAATTCGATTCACACGAGATTTGTGAGCTGTCGTATACTCTATGTTAAGAGTTTTGTTTGATATTATTTGTACGAATTTGAATTTGATCTGCAGGAGAGATTGGAACTTTAGATGTTAGATAGGGATTTATAAAGAAAGGTTATTATACAGATGTTTTTCTTTTCTTAAGTATCAAGAAATAGAATAATAGGTTTATGTTTATTCTACGCTCGGAATTGTATTCGACAATGTCAGTTCCCTTGTCGCTTTCGTCGATATTCTTCAATGCTTGTCATTCGTTTGAGTTGCATGAAACGTGAATTTCAGTTTCTCTTCCAATCAATAACACCGTGAGTCCGGAAATATTTTCTTATCGGTTGAGATAAGCTCGAGCTGGTTTAGCAGCCAAGTGATATTTAACGAACAACGTTAACGACCTGTGTTGTCTGCAACAACCTCCCATAAATATTGCAATTATCACTTCCTAAATAAGCCCCGCCTTATCGATTCCACGGCCGATTACTTTAATCGCATCCGCGTTAACCTTGCAACCAACCGCGATATATTATTCCGCTGGTAACGTATGAAATGTCTGCTTTCGGATCTTGTAAAGCCGAGGCGCACGAATAAAGGTATCCGCACTATGCGTCGACCGATGATTTTTCCTTCGAACAAACCGATAAATTCAACTTGGATTTCTCTGTATACACTGAAACAACCGGCATTAATTAACAAACAGGATTCGATCTTTTTTCGTGAACAACTGGCTAGCTACGTGGTTCACGGTTCGCGTCACAAATCATAAGGACATCGAATATGAAATTTTCATAATTAGTTACATATCGGTTCTCATTTTCGTTTGTTTCGTTTCACAAGAAATTTACGAGGTAAGATCGGTTTCCACGATTATCGAAACGAAAAGATAATATTTCTGTGGTTCGTGTGGCTTGACAACTATGCGTGGGTGTCGGTCATGTTGGAAATTTAGGTTTAGAAAGTCGGCTTAGAAATCTCGTGTAAATATAGAGCTCCAACTGTTTCCAGTTTTTTTTATCGCTATCGAAATTAAGACGAAAACATTTTCAATATTCTATTAAACTTTATGAGCTAACACCTTGCGCGGATGCTTGATATCCGAAGATATTCCAAATCTCCAGAATCGACACACGCATAGATTGTATTTTCCCGTTGTGGGAAGCAAGTGAAGTGAAAATTGCACCGTTATAAGAAACAACGATAAGAAAATTTCTATCTATTCAAAATTTCGAGAACGAGCTGGGCTATCAATATGGGTGAATTACGCCTGTAAATATTCATGTGTACAGGCGAGGTTCTTAAGGACGAACAGTGGGTGACGAGTGAGAGTCTAAAGAGAGAGTTTAGATAGAGAATTTCAAGCTAGAGTCTAAAGAGAGCATTAGCAAATGGACGAGCATCAGAAACATCATCTATTCGTATCCGTTTTATTATTAGCGCATCTATCATATACGCTATGCTACATGTAATATTCCAAATCCTTTCAAACTTCATCATACTTAGGTAGGTACGATCTTTCCTCGCAAAACATTGTGCCATATACAAAGAACGATCACTTGCAAAAAATAAGCACCAAGAATATGAGTTTTAAAATGGAAAGATTCTAGCGTAGTTAACGTTGGGGCAAAGCAACGCTTCCTTTCAGTTCCCTTAACTATATCTTTCATCCTTTTCAAGACATATTTAGACCTTCGATAAGATACCATGAAAAGACACAAAAACTGAAAGTAATATAACACAAATGGAATATCGGAACCAGTTTAATTCGAAATTTCTAAGAGTTACGAATCAACCCCCTATTCTTCTCTACGTTAAAAGAGTAAGCGATAAAATCACTAACATACAAATTATATGACTCTTTAATAAAAGGAAAGAACGCTTTTACTAACTCAAACTTGCCGACGCGTTATCTCGATCCGGCCGGTTGTTTCAGCTCTGTACTACATATACTCGAAACCGATATCTCATAAAGCTCGTTTTGTTACACAACAAAGATGATCCAAATGCTCGTTCCACCAATGCTTACCATCGTTCTTGGTAGCCTGTCGGAGTATACGGCGTGTACGTTACATCAGCCACGCTTGAATATCCCTTTGGAGAAGTGGTATCTGGCCGTGGTAGGTCATAATGCAATCAGAATATCCCCCGTGGTAAGGAGAAGAAGAAGATTAGAGGGCACCACTCACGGCATGCTATTTACTTTGAACTATTCTCGGCACCGCGGCCGAAACACACATTATCCGTCGCCGCCGCCACGACGACGGTGTACTTGCGGCTCGCAGCCGCATCATCCAAGGAAACCGACTGATATCCTCGATAAACGATGCCCAAGCACGAAAATATCCGCCGTGCAACACTCGATCCATCGAACTGGTGAAAAGAGACAGGAAACAGCTATCGGTGTTCGTCTTAATCGAAAGAGTTGCGTGTCGCGCGAACAGGGAGACTCCCATCGAATTTGGCAATTTAACTTCAAGGTCGATTTGCTGAGCGAAAGTAAAGGAATTCGAAGGCAGATCGATGGGAAAATGTTACCATTTTTTAAAAGCGAAAGGGGACCTTCGAGCGGAGTAGTGGTAGATTTGAAACTACGAGGATATTAATTTTTGAAATTGAGGTTTGGATGATTAGATGAACGAAGAACGATGAATGTGTACCCAGTATTGTAAATTTAAGTTACAGTCGCCAGGATACGAATCTGCAGACTCGAAAATTGAAAAGTTGGTAATAAGATGCATAGTATGTTAAATTTAGATAATGCTTGTGAAGATACCAAGTTTAGGACTGGAAGTTTGAAAGATTAGGTATACGAAGAGTGGCGAATGTACGGTATGATAAGTTTCGGGAGTTTCAGTTTTAAAGATATATTTCGTGGATCGACCAGCAGTCACAAGACCCGAGACACTCGACACCACTCTTCTCTAACAAGAGTAGAAAATTTTCGAGCCCACAGCTGTACCGGGAATCGCATACGGAGCTTACTGATGGATCAGAGAGCGGTGGAGGCAAAAAAACAACGAAAAAAAATACGAGCGACGAAGAGGAAGAAAAAGCTGAATGAACGCGACCGAGAATACAATGGAGCACTGTTGTGCTCGGGACTCTCGGCGGTGAAACAATGCCAGCTGCCGGATTCAGTTAACAATCCGTGTAGCGAGCATGGGGACGCCACGCTAGATAAGACCGTCGAGACGCCGCAGAGGCTCGCACTCCAACGTTCGCGGATCCCTTCGAGAACCTTTTCTTTTCAATCGGATGGAAAGAAAAAAGGAAGAACGGTGGTTCGTTCACCGAGAGAGAAAGAAGAATAATGGAAACGGCGCGGTAATGGCGCAGCACGGAGACATTGTACCAATTTTTCACCAACTCTCTTCGTACTATCCTTTTGCATCGAGCGGATGCGACGATCATGAGAGATCATTTTTTCTTTTTTTGCTTCGACCTTCTTTGGGAAATAAAAAACAAATGCGTGTAGAGAGAGAGCAAGAAGACGAAGAAGAAGAAGCAGAAAAGAAGGAGAGAAAACGTGGCGCGTAAAAAATTCTATAATTGGTGACGAGGCTGGGTTCTTCGACGATCCTCCTTCTTCTCTTTTTATCTTGTGGTTTCTACCCGGTGTCGTTGGTTAATAGTTTGTTTATCGCTCGTCACGATGGTCGATGATTAAGTCTAGCGGAACAGACGAAATACTTTCCGGAGAAAATTATAAAATCCTTGGGCGCCGCGTTCGTGGACCGCGCTCGTTTGAAAGAGAGCGAGAACGAGAGAGACGCGGTTATCGTGCGTGAATAATACTCGTAATTGGAAGCACGTGTAATTTAGCCTAAAGGCCGTGTTATTATTTTTGACGCGTGTTCGAATGCTAACGATCTAAGGAGTACTTGGAAGAATGTGCAGTCGTCGAAATTAACAGACTCCCAAGGCTTAATACATATCAAGAAATTCATTACCGGCGGTACGCGATCTTGATCAAAGATCGTCTGATCGTCGACTTGTTTCACACGTCGAATTTTATCACACCATCGAGTCTCGTTATACACGATTTATATTTTGAGGTGCGATCTATTCTTTTGTGTAATCCAAACCGACGTTTTTAATTATTGCAAACCTCGTGCACATGGTGTACCACAGTTGCGTAAGCGAGATCGGCGTAAGCGATGTAAAGTACGTCAGCTGATCCATTGACTATATTTCCATCGTAAAATACTATTTCTTGTAACTTGATAAATAGGGCTCAGACGATATTCTCGTACATGGATCTGTTTCATTATTTCGAAGACTAAAATCAACCCCATGAATATCCCCATATTTGTTACACGTTTGCAGCGTGTTACACCATAAGAAATAATACTTTATATAGGTAAAAAAAAAAAAAAAAAAAATAATGGAAAAAGAAACTTTCTTCAGGAGAATAAAGGGTGTTTGCAAGAACACCCTTGAAGGAGACAACAAAAAATTATTATCGGATGATCCCGCAGTTGGTTAAGAGAAAGAGAGTAAGAAAGAAAGACGCGAGAGAGTACAATGGTGAACGGTCGCCTTTGAGTTGAGGCCTGGCTGCACATAGGAATGTAATTAAAATACCGCGCGCGGCAAGACTATGCCTCTCATCGACGCGAACAATGGGCCACAATGTTAATGAGGAAAATAATTATATGAGAGTTCATTTTCTTCCTCCAGAAAATCGGATGCGGAGATTGAAGGAGGTGCTGGTGCCCCCGCCGGCAACGAAGGAAGAGTACCAAGTAGAAAGGGGTCCGTAATGCGAGCGCCAAGTGGTCCAGACGTCGTCGTGCATGCACTACTGGCGACGCCTTCACCCTTAATACAAGCGAAATCTCGTCCTCCTACGTGTTAAGACGTCCGTTCGACATAAGTGTTTTGTAATTAACGTTGTACGCACGATACTGCAACGCCAGAACCGTTCCTCTACCTTCGTGTTACGATTAGGAACACTCCGTACAGTATACGTGCGTATCAAAGGGAAACGAGAAATTCCATCGACCACTCGGAAATATATCGTTTTGCAGGTTACTCGATAGATCGAAGAAAATAGTTGCGCGATGGTTAACTGGAATTTATCGATTCGAATGGTAAATTGGAGGTTGATTCGTCTATTTGAGTTGTTCATGGACTCTGTGCAAGTTGCGTGTGTTATACTTAAGTCAACGAGCTCGAAGAATATGTTCTATGTTCGTGCAAGTTTTATGCAAACTTGGCACTGAATCGTAGATTGAAGTCAACCTCAAGTATTTCTCAGATACGCCACGAATTACGATAGAATTCTTAGGACTTTGTAGAGTTAAGTTTCCGTCCTCAAAATATTTGTAAAATAATTCAACAGAGACTTTGATTTCAAAAATAAATCTTAGTCGTCCATATTTCTAAGAAAATCCATTTAAGTTCGTACTAAGTCAGCGTATCGAAAGTTCTCCATGTCCAAAAATTATCGTGTCAAGAGACACCAATTCCTCGAAGCTTCTCGTAAAATCTTCAAGAAACTCTACTTTTCTTATAGATACTCCGAGATATTACACACTCACGTTGCACACATCTTGGATTATTACCATTCAGGAGGAAAAATGACCACGGGGGAGTCTAATGAAATGAATCTACGTGACCGAACATCGGTTGCAACGTCGGCGTTTGCGTGAGTCGAAAGCCCAAAGCGCCCTCGAACCAAGCGGAAACGTCGACGCGACACGCGTGCAAGAAGCCTTCCACGAGCACCGTTGCTCGGAACTGGCGTATCCAGGACAGAGAATGAACGAGTTACGAGCCGCAAAAGTAATTCGATCGAGCCTTTTGAATAGAAAACGATGACGAGAATTCGAGCGTTCAGCGAGTCGGCCGAAATCTGTCGGCCAATATATATTATACATATCGGTTTCAATATCGCGACCGATATATTGGGTTTCGTAATGTTCGGAATTGACTCGGTGCATTTTACAAGTGATACCCGGCCGGCTTACGCTGGATCAATACGAACAGCGTTTTCCAAGCAGCAACTGTGTATTTCGCGAGGAGGTCCCAGCCGCGTATCGTTTCGATTAAAATACACCGGATGCTACTCCGATATTCAATCATCTACAAACTGTTTGCTCGTAGGCATATGTACCGGTGTTATTTAATGGAGTGAGCTATTCATAGGCGAATCGTGGAATGGGACAGAACGTCCGTACGAGCACCCTCTTTCGATTTACATAAATGGCGAACAAGGACCTCGATGGTCGAGGGTGCGGAGGATACTGGAATTTTTGGCACCCCTGTTTCTTCATTCAGGAATACGGTAGTAGAATGTTTGGTGTGAGGATTGCTTAATTCTTCCACGCGGTACGTACAAACACACCGGCTCATAGCGCTAATGAAATTTCAAAATGTTTCGTATATACATATAACACTTTCTTAAAAGGAGTTCACAAGTGTTATATTACAATACTTTCAAAGATTATGAATAAAAGGGTTAAACGTTATCAGCGTTATATTTAGAATCTTGGACGGCTGTATAAAATGGTGTTATTGGCATTGCTTGAATATGATTAATGTACGTAAGAAACGATGTATAAACGGTACGTGATCATAGCTAGGAAATATGTATTGTAAGAGTGATTAAACTCGTCATCCGGTTTGCCTAGATTTTAAAATTAATAATTTCTTTATCGAGGAATTTTGTTGTTTTAACGCATCGTTACATCGTATTTACACTTTCAAAGACCAAGACTAGCGCAACTAAAACTAATGCCAAATAGAATTTTTGATTAAAAGACGACTCGGTTAACAGGTTAAAATGCGTTTATACAGAAAGTTTACGTATCAATAACTTCAACTTAAACTTGAAATATTAAAACAACGATATGAATGATCGAAACTAATGTGGACTCGAACGATCCAATAAATCCTGATCTTGGAATGGTAACAAGAAGGTTAAACGAATTTAAAAAATTCAACCACCATCGTTGATTCGAAGGGTTTATCGCGTAGTTGGCAAACCGAGACTAGCCAAGGACAGCGGTGCGGGGTTTTGGTACCGGGCGAGGAATCCGCCAAAGGCGGGACGAAGCGAGAGGCAAACAGAAACGTTGAAACGCAGACGGATAAAACGGGGGGCAGGGGTGAAAACATGGATGAGAATCGTGGAGAACGCGGTACAGGGATAACGAAACGAAGAGTCGGTCGAAACAGAGAAACAGCCAGGAAGAGTGTGGGGTGAAAAAAAGGAACGAGCGAGATAGTGACAGAGACTCGGGATATAGGAAGCAAAGGGGTAGAGGGACGCAATTTGAGCGAGTGGCATCAGTCGGCGGGTTTAATGAGGTTAGCTGCAATTACATGCATTAGTACGACATGACGAGGGCAGCGGACCCGACCTCGGTCCTCTGCAAGAGATATTCGATGTATGAGCCTGGCAAAAGGGTGGCCAGAGGGTGGAACGCGAGCAGGAGGACGAGTGGAGAGAGCCGTGACGAGAGAACGAGATACGGTGTAAAGGAGATACAAAGAGAGGACAGGATGCTAGCTGGTGGGTAGGATCGAAGAGGAGAAAAAGAGATACGCAGAGTGAGTGGCAGACAAGAAAAAAGAGAAAAAAAGGAGAGCACGAGATGCGGAAGAAACGGTGTAGCTTGGCTAAAATGCGTTAACGCGTTAGCCGTTCACGCTGGTACACTGTGCCTGCGCGCTCATTCGCACGACACAGAGCGAAGCGGAGCCGAGCCGAGCGGTTTGCTCGTCTCTCGCGGCAGGTAACGCGCAAACTCACGCATCGTTGCCTCGCGATCAAACGACAAACACCGTCGGCTTGCCGCTCCACTGCGATAATTCTTTGATCGCTCGAAAAGATACACTCCGACGAGCCAACCCTCTCTGCCGGATTGCACCCTCTCCGCGCGCGCGCGCGTGCGTCTCCAACAGCCACCGCACCGTACCCTATCCGTCGAGAAAAACCCGGTGAATCGGATAAGCGAGGTGGTCGCGTAAGTTGATGTTCCGCGCGGGCAAAAAGTAACAAGAAGGGAGGATGATATACACATAGAGAAAAAGAAGACAGTCGCGCGCGTTCATTTAGCCCCCGTTTAGGCGGCATGCCTCTTGCGACGATTGCAGGATACGAAATCGCGCGTTCGTACACGCTTCGCTGACCACCGGAGAGTCGCGACCGTCACTTTGTTCGATCAACGAATGCTTGTTACACGGATGTTCCTGATTTGTGGCGTTTGAAGTATGTGAATTACAGAAGGGTGCTATATTTTTAAATCACGACAAGGAATAGGATAAATCGCATTGGCTTGAATCGATTATTCGATTCATCGTTGTACGGATTTATCGTACGGATATCGACTTTGTGGTTTTAGAGTATTTCCCAAAATTAATTGTAAATTCTCACTCCGTTACATCACAAATATTGTACACACCGCGTTTCCACTGTACGTCAAACGCAACAATCCTCCTCACAACGTATTCTCGTCAAAGAACCACACTAGCTCCATTTACTGAAACGTAAAACAAAACAAATATGAAGATAGCGCACCGTGCTAGCCAACAGTGCACACCGACAGGAGTATCGATGATAAAGGACGGCAGGTCGGATCACCATATCGGTGAAGAACAAAAACGCGCCACCCCCGGAGGCGGTTTTGTTCGATATTACCAGGACAGTGGTGAGCTGTCGTAGTTGGTGGGACGGGAGGGGGTGGTCGGGTGTATTTTTGCGCGGCTGACCAACGCGTTTCGCGGGTATTGTCGGTCGATACGGATTTCACGAGCGGCGGCATTCTGCAGAGAGAAGCAAAACGCACGGATACGTTTGATACAATATATAAGCGGTCGGATTGGGCGGGGACGGGGATCACAAAGTAGCATTCTATTGACAGAGAGCTCGACGCTCTCCGGTCCGCCGGTGATTATACTTGGTGATCATATCGCTCGTATATTGACAAGAGAGAGAATGGGAGGAAGGGAAACAGAGAAAGAGAGGGACAGAGAATCATCCCCATTCCCGGACGCTTCCGTTACCCCTGTCTTCCTTTCTCTGCGCGTCTACGCGTTCCCTGTCCCTGTCTTGCGCGTCTCGGTCTCGCAACTTGCCATCCTTGTCCGATCATCCCCCACGGGTGTATGCGCCGCTGCAACTTCCCTCACGCTCCCGTCGGCCGGGAGTGGTGGCCGTTCCCGTGGACGCTTCTCGTGCACCGGTGCACACAGACCGCCCACCGGCGACCCACAATACGCCGCTAATTCCCATAAAGCGCCGGCCGATACGCAAATGGACAAACGTATGGACATACGCACAAGCGCCCCTGGCCTCTCTCGCTCACCGGCCAAACACCGCACGCCATACACTCCCCCTCTTGTTCCACGTTTCTAACCCGGCATTCGCAGCTCGCATATCGCGGACCAGGCTTTCTCTCTCTCTCTCTCTATTTTGCGTTTGTTCTCGGTCTCTTTCTCGCTTTTGAGCCCCCCCGCCTTTGTAGATTACGCTAGCGTGTAATAACGGCACGGTCGCGCAGAAATGCGCCGTGATGTCCGACGACGGTTCCCAGCCTTTTTGTTTAAATCAAAATGCGAATTTGTGCTCGAGTTTTGTTTTAAGATGATGAAACGTAGGTTTTCTAAGAGCGTTGAAAAGTTGATTTTTTAGCGAAACGTTTAACGTCTATCGACAATGATATATTTGCCCTTGAAGCAACGAATACGTTGCATATTACGCAACACAGTTGACAAAATGCCGATCGCGTTGCACGTGGCTAGTTCCGAAATTTTCATTAATACGATGGATTGTGGAAGATTTTAGATAAACATTTCTGAAATTCATCCCATCGACGTCTTTGAACGTTCTCAATGCTTAATCTTTTGCGTTAGGTCAAAAATAAATTACAGCGCACAAGCATGAAAATAACAAACGGTGATATTAAAGTGGCTTGAAGTATTACGAAACAGTTCGAGATATAATACTTACACTCACGTCAAGCACCGAATCAGACAGATCTTCCTCTATCGTTCCACTTCATTAAAAGCAATATCAAAATGTAGAAACGCACTTTACCTATGAAATTGCAAACATAAATATGTATCGCGATACGCGAAATTAAAGCAGTGGTTCTTGATAAAATACAAATTTCTCAATTATATCTAATATCCAGACTTGTTTCGATGTTTTTAGCGACATGGAGCAATTTACTTCATAGAATTCAACTTTAATCGCTGACGGTGTAACATGTGCAACGCAGACGTTTGGATAGCAAGCAGAAATTTCACGCTCACCTGCCACAGTTTCCTGGAGAGTCATCAAATATCGGTATCTATATGACGAAGGTTGTACGTGTCCGAAGAGGTAAGAAGGTAGGTCGCGAAACCGGCGAATGAGAATCGATGAATGAACCTGCATCGCGTGTCGCAGGTTCCTTTCCAGGTATCAACGATGCGTTCTAAACGTCATCGATCGAATTCTTGCGCTCTGCAGAATCGAATATTCTCCTAGTCAACGTGACGAATTTTCGAGAACGACAGCGAACATACATAATGTATATACATTCTTTGAATTAATTTGGTTAAGATTTTCATCAGCAAGATTCTCATAGCAAGTATCTTTCAGAGAAGTAGTATATTTGAATGTTTTGCTGCGGTAATATTATGGATTTTCGATGGCACATCCGATAATATAAATACATCATAAATCATCTAACAATACGTTCGTAATATTTGCATTATTTATCGTTAATGTATTCACAGCTGATTAAGCACGATTATATGATCAATAAACCTATCCTTTAGAATATCAGTAGATGTCCAAGATAAATCTCAATTAATCATTGCAATTCTCTACTTTACAATATCTTTTATCTCCCAGCTTCCATCGTCACTTAATCAAGATTAATCAAGGAATGTCTCTTATCTAATCATCGATGCTCGCACGATCTTTCCAAATTTTAGGACCAACTTCCCCCAAGTTACAAAATACTTACGTCGAAGACTCTTGCAATAGTGTCAACGTACTACTGCCATTACTTCGGAATCGCATGATCCACCTACCCTTCGTTTCTCCGGGTCACACCCTCTTCGTATCTTCTGCTCTGTCATGAAAACTTAAACGCGCACCATCGACTGTCATCGGCCGATCTCACCGCATCTTTGTCGCGTCCGATATAGACAATCGTAGGAAAGGGTCGCGCGTTACTTGGCGAGCGAGCGGACCGGGGCTGTAAATAAAAGAGGAGCGATGGTCGGGAGCGGCGCGTCGGCCGGTGCATCTCGTCCGTACGCTCGAGCCACTGGGCGTGACAATATGCTCCTGCACAGGTGTACGAGCAAAGGTATAGGTAGGTTCGCCGAGGCGCCTCGGGGAAGAGGAACGAAGAGAGCTCTCGCCGCCCACGCGATCGCTTTGCTCGTTCCTCGAATGAGACAGAATATAAGAACGAGCGAGACGGGGTTTTCGTGGGAGGAAGAGAAAGGAGCAAAGAGACGACGGCGGAGTAGAGGAAAAGGAAAGAAAAGGAGTGGAACGGAAGGAAAGGAAAGAAGAAGCGTGGAAAGGAGCCGTAGAGGATATAGGGGGAGAGAGTAGCATATGCACGTTGAGAGAGGAGGAAGGAAAAGGTCGAAGGTGTAGCCTTCGAAGCTGGTGTGTGCTTTCGAGAACGAGTACGTGGCTGCACACCTGTGCCAATGCAGCATGGCACAGAGTCGCATAACAGGTGGAAAGGTGAAAGAAAGAAAGAGAAACAGGCGGAAAGAGAGCGGGAGAGAGCAAGAGAGGGGAACAGAGGAGAGGGAGATCCCCACTCGACCCCGAGTCTGCCAACTCGAACATTACTATACGCCCTCCGGGACCCGAGAGGAGGAGAACGTTCAGACTACCGCCTTCCTCCTATGTTCTCTCTCTTCTATCCATCTCTCTCTCTCTCCCTCTCCCTCTCTTTCTCTCTTTCATCCTTATCTTTCTTCAACGCTTTGTCCGTCTCTGTCCCGTTTCCGTACTACCCGACTCCGATCTCCTTCTTTCCTTCACGGTCGCACTTCCGTTTTAACGTCGGCTAACTCTCGAGGCGGCTGCCGCTGCCGCGCAAACGCCGCCGACAAACGCGTTTTCACTTGGTGCCGATGAAATGGCCGACGAGAAAACGTTCTCCACCCTTGCAAGAGCGGCGACACACGCTGCGGAGAGATTGCAAAGTGCCGACCCGCCCCGGCTTGTAACGCGGTTTCTGGAGAAGCGCTCGCGACAAGGATCCTCGATGTTTCCTATCTCATCGAGTTTCTTCTTCGCGGAGTTATTAAGGAATGAGTAGCTCGTCTGCGAGAAAAATTTTCTATAGTGTTTGTAATAATTTGTTTTAGGGCATAAGGCGATTTAGTCCAGAGAGGAATTTTGTATGCTTATTGTCTGCGATAGTTCGATTTGAAATATGCATTTGTACTTACGGCGTTATCGTAGAAATGGCTTTGCTTATTTTATCGATTTTGAAGAATCGTTAAAAAAGATCTCACCATTTGTCGATGGAAACGTTTTGAAAAGCAAAGGTGTATATTAATTAATAATGCATGCGTTACAGTAATCTGTCAATTTCCAGAAATTCCACGACCACGTGCATGAAAGAATTTCTAATTCTTGCTTCGTAATATGTTCGCATCTTATACATATCAATTATGCTGCAATTCTCAAGACTATTGACTCTAACGTAAGATTACTGATGCATCGAGTATCAGATAAGACACGCAAAAGGAAAAAGTGGAAATTAGCTAGATAAGACCGATCTACAGACGATCTACGTCATGAAGTATAATTAACATAATCAATGACTAACACACAAGTCTCGTATCTTGTCTCTACCTTCCATCTCTTCGTCTCATCCATAACCTGCAATTGAAAATCTATCGAACACGATGCGATAGTCGCTACCAATCGATTAAAACCGACATGCTCGCAGCTACCAGATGATCCCACGGCGTTGGGACACACACGAGGCCGACCATGCATCCAGGTATAGCGGGCCACGCCAGCACGAGCGTGTTTGCTTAAAACGCGTTCGCAGAATCTCGCTGCGGGATGAATTTAGCGGGACAGCGGGGCGGATCGGGGCGACGGGGTTGCGCGTGTGCAGCACGTAAATGACTGGCATAATAACGGTAATACATCGGGTATTATCTGCACGCGTTCGCATTTTTGTGAACAGACAGGTTTCTCGGCGATTCCCGCGAGCGAGCGAGCCGTTCCTCGCTTCCACGCGATGACCCGCAGTTTTTCAGGTCGCGCGGAGTATCCAGTCATCGCGATGCCGCTGATACGATCGTTCATGTCTATGAGACATCGCCTCGCCTCGAGGAATCAAAAGAGAGAATCCAACATTGTTCGCGTGTTTCGTGTCCTGTAAAGGTTTTCTTTTAACAAATATGGAAATTAGAGAGGTAAGAGATGTACCGTGGTTCGTGCAGAGGATTCGTGAGGAATGCGATGAACTCGCGCGTGACGCGCTGCACGAGAGAGACGCGTGCCATCGAAGAGAACGCCGTGTCCGCTTCCACGCATTGCCACGGATAATGAGTTTCTCTGGTGCACGATGCTGTGCCATGCGTAATGGGCTTCGATTCGTCTCAATGCTACGCAAAGTTGCGAGAGACATACGTCTTAATATTTTTGCTTATGTTCGCGTATTTCCACAGTTTATATTTCGATCGTGGGACTAGAATTTATAATATTTTTAAACGATGACTACGATAAATTAGCCTAAAGTTGAGTCTGATATACGAAGAATAATAAATAAAGCGATACTTGTACGCGGACAAATATCTTAGAATTTTTTTTACATTTCTAAAGTTACGAGTGTCCCTCGTAAAGAATCGATGTGTTCATCGATAACGTTAAACGAGTTAAACAGTCTACTGCGGAGTGATGCATCTAGAATGTTCCTCTTACGTCCAATATTTAAAGAAGCTCTTTTTAGTGTAGCTGCATGCTCATTTTACTTTACGCAAAGGTATTAAAGAGAAATGAAAATTATCTAGGTCTATTTACGTAATGTAGTATATCCTTTTTTACATGGAATGAATGTAATATCGTCCAGTGTACACAAGGAAAATTTCATTCAAGTTGCTCGAATAAGATGATACATTTATGCGAGCGATTCCTCAAAATATTTGAAACACGATGGAAGAAATGTTTCTTCAAATATCGCGAATTAACTTCGATTTACATTTAGGAATTTATCTATTTACGTTGATTTCCTATTTTTCCATATTTATCATATTTATCAAGACAAATAATACACAGTAAATGTTCGTTTAACGTACTTACGTTATTCGTTAAAGCACAGAATCAGATCGTCTTCGTTTTTTTTTTCTCGCGGGTTATAGTCCGCTAGTAGCGGTTTAAATTTGCACCCACGGTTTTGCAACTGTCTGCATAATTGCTGATTAGTCTAGACTGTTGCACGCGAAACAGCATTGAAGACACCGCGGCCGATCTTTATCGTTTGTTCTTTCGTTAGCGGATCCCTGAAACGTATCACCCCCTCTGCGTCGCCCGAGACTAACGATCCCGTTTAGCGAAACAGTAAGCGGGGATAATTAAATTTAATTGTGTATACGATCGCTGCAAGATTTAATTGGAGCAGTTGTAACGCAACGATATTTGTTTAACCTCACAGCTGGCTAGCACCGAGTCAATAACTTTTTCAAACAGAACCGAGTTAAATTAGACAAGGTGCAATTATCCTCCTTAATACTTTTTCGTTTGCTTCGTCATCGCGTCAATAATCTTCTTGCATAAAAATTGTCTTCTTCAAGTTCAAATGTTTCATAGCAACTACGACTTGGACAATCGACAAGTTTTCACTTACTATTATACGTGAGCTTTAATCATGAAATAAAATATGGCTATTTGGCTCAAGCTAAGTAATTTTCCTGTAATTCGCAAAATTCGGTTACGAGCAATTTTTAAGTCATCTACACTCGAAAATAAACTACATATTTGACTTAGCTAGCGAGATAACTCAAATAATACTACCTTATTATGTACATTTTTTCCTTTATTCGAGCTGCAAATTTAATCTAACAAATCTCGTATCCTCGACTTTCGTCGATAACAGTGTTCCAGAGTTGCGTTAATTAAATCCCCGTTAGGGCATAGTTATACGTCGAATCGCTAAGTGAAACATAAGTTAGAAGCGAGATCGATCAGGGGATTAACGTATCCCGCGAGACTGAGATAAATGTCACGGTGTAACACGGACAAGTTGGATCACGAAACGGCTTAATAGTACAAGACAAATTATCGGCTATTGATAGTCGCTTTCCGATCTCGGCAAATTCATGCCCGCTAATATATAAATTTAGAATCTCGTCCCTCTTCTACGGTTGATCGATAAATCTCGCGAGTCATACGCGAGCATCGTTAGCTCGTCACGTCGCGTGTACGTTCGAATTTTGTATCGGCGATATTAGCTTGCCAACCACGGTGTCTCAGACAATCAATTTCTCTGCTGGCCTCGATTAGCCGAAAATAATTCCGCCGCTAGATCGTGGCAGCTAAGCCGGTATCTATAACCCGCGTAAAACCGATCCATTCAAACAGGTTCTGATGATATCCAATAATACGGTACCTAATGCTTCACCTAATGATACCATCAATGATGATTTTATGAAAATTCGAAAGTAGAAAACCGCAAGTATTTGCGATTAATTTACTTTCGCATGTATATCGTGCTTTGTATCGCTTATTAACATTCTTTCTTTCCTGCCATTGATAACAAATATAATTGATCTGCTTGACCATTTCCTTATCCACAAAGCCATGAAATTCCACGATAGAAAGTGTTGTGATTAACGTCGTCCGATGACTCTCGCTATAAACTGTACCTTTTGGAAGCACGAAACGCGAGTGTTAAGAATAACGAGTGTTGATATCGTGAATTTGAGGTTGATCGGTAGCATAAAATTACAGGTCGACGATATCATTGTCGATTTGATTGACGATCACGCGTCATGAGACTCGTTTATACTAAATAATGGTAAAGTAGATTGTAACTGTTTGCGAAAGTCTCTAAAATCTCGGCCACAAGGACGTTGGTCAAAAAGCTAGTGCAAAATTCACAGAGAGAAACAAGTTTATACAAAAAACCAATTAACCTGAGCTTCCAAAAAACCTAGTTTACACTTTAGAATCCACAATTCTCTCTTTCTCACCAGTAGCTACCCGTGAAACTTGAAATAAAATCAAGAAGTCCTCCTACCTTCGACTGATCTTGCTGTTGCAGCAATTGTTCCCTGAGCAGCTGCAGCTGTAGGATCATCTCGGAGAGCCTGCGCTCCTTCTCTGCGAAGCTTTCCGTGAAGAGGAACGCTGACGCGCTATCCTGCTGGACCTGACTTTCCGTGTTCTGCATCCTGCCAGAGGCCGGGGGTGAGGGTGGCACGCTGTTCGCCACGCTGGCGACGCCTCCGCTGCAACGTACACCATCAAACCACGGTCAATTACGCTTTACGTACGTGTACACGCGTAGGGAGGTCGTTTCTCGTCCCTGTAGTTTGCACGGCACGGTGCACAACGGGCGAGAGAAACCGAGAGAGCCAGCATGGAAGAAAAGGACAAAAAGTAAGAGAGCGAGAGAGAAGGCGATGCACAGACACAGAAACAGAGGAAGAGGGAAGAGGAAGCTGCACAAGCAGTCCTGGTACGTAGATCAGCCACGTACGAGGCTATTCGCGTGCGAGCAAGAGTTTCCAGTGGCTCTGCCGGTCTCTGGAATGGGATAGTAGTTGGCGTACATAGGGCCGGGAGCCAGGTGAATAATAGATAGGGTCGCGGCCGCGCAATCACGGTAGCCCGAGTGTTTGCCCCCGTGATGGGGTGTTCCTCGCTCTTTCCTTCCATCCCTCTCTGCCAACCCACCCCTCCTATTCTCCTTCTCTTTCTTTTCCTCTGCCTTTAGTAGTCGTTTCGCTCGCTCCCGCGCACCTTTCTCCTCGTTTCACCGCGGTTTCTTCCTTCTAAAGTGCCCTCCTGGTCTACGCCCGGAGCTCTCGTTCCTCTCTCTTTTATACCGAGGAAAATGGACCACGAATAAGTGATACGGACGCATTGTGCCGGAGCAGCGGCAGCGCGATGGGCTATGCAACGAGAGGCGAGCATACGAAATCGTGAAGGACATCGTCGAACCAGAGGATAAGGACGAGGATTGAAAGAACCGCGCCTTCCGGAATCTAGGGCAATATACATATACGTAACTGTTCCGCCCCGAACTGTATGGCGTTTCTTACGGGGTCAACGGTTAAAGGGACGCTGGAATTTTAAAGACCGACCCTCGCTGGATGATTCAGGTGTGCGTTCTTGCCGCGTGATGCGCGAATAGTTACGAAATCTACTTTGCAACAAAAGAACAAGGATATAGTTTCCTATTCTTTGACGGAACGATGTCGCAATGGTAGATCCACGGTGGTTGTTCGAAGCTTCGGGATAGTTTTGAACTTTTTTAAGGAATTTGTAGCTTAAAAAGGTATCGATTATGTATGGAAAGCTATAGGTATCAAATGTAATAATCCTTACAGAAAATAGCAGAAAGAAAAATACTTGGAAAAAAGGGAAAGTCATTCCATGAGTTCCATACGTTATGGAAGCTTAATTAGACTCTAAAGCACACATCGTACACGTTTCTCGCGACTCATCAACGGCTCAAAAATCGCGCCTCATAAAACCGTTACCTATTGAGAAAAAAGATACGTCCTTTATCCTTGCGCGACCGATGAAAGACCCTTGCTGTGCGTGGCTTTCTTTCGGAAGATAATAACGCTCGGTGGGCGGCTACAAGATTCTATTCGCGCCTGTTGACCTCGGTATCAGGCAACAAAAGGCTCATTCTGTCGCTATTATCATCCCCGCTGGCGACGCCGTACGTTCGTAGGACTTAGCCTTTCCGGCTGACCAAAAATAGGCCGTGTCACGCGTGTTGCTTCTTTTGTCACGCCAATTTTGCGACATACCGTTATTTTCGGCGGTCACGCGGTTAAAAATAAGGTCACCTACGGAGCTGAATGAACGATAAGAAGCGCACGAGTTTAATTTCGTCGATGGGGTACTCCATCGTCGATCATCGGATCCAATAAAACGATTCGCGACACAAACGTTTCACCAAATGTTTGTCTATCGATCGTACGATAAGTTTGCTAATAAAACTGGATTACGCGTAAATAACGACCGCTTTCGATTATCTTTTTTCCTTTTCCCTTTGTTTTTCCTTTTCGCCTTTGTTGGCTTTATATTACGTTTTATCGCACGACATGCTATAACGTAATTTTGGTCGAAGCTTACATTCATTATGAAATTGATGATACTTTTATCTGCAGCGTGTACTCGACGGTTTATATCATTAAACGCTTGCACACGCGTGACACGCATGGTGGAAGTTGGCAAGCAGATATTAGTATCAAAAGTGGAGCGTGTAATAATAATATACGGATTTTTAAATGCGACGCGCCCATTTTAATTCCACGCGCGTCTCCGTTTACAGACATCACACACGATGTAATATACTTTCGATTAACAAGTTTTATTCCATTTGAGTCTCTGTCGTTCCCCATTGAACGTAGAATCCCTTCTTGATTTATGGTTTTTAAAGACTATGTATTGAAGCTTTGTATATGGTAATACTTTTTCTTTCTGTCTTTCTTCTACCATTGATTTTCATATCAAGCGTAAGAGAAGTTAAATTGTAAAGGAAATAAGGCAAATTTATTGCCTATTGGCGATCCACTTCTTTCCACGGTTTAATGATTCACGGTATAGCAGCTGCAATCTGCCTCGAGCAGCGAATAATGCTGGTGTTGTTTGATTTAGTTTGAAAAGCCATCGCGGAATATCTAAGCAGAGAATGATTACAAAATAGCAACGCTCTTGTTGCAGAACAAACGAACATTGACGATTCACGTTTTTCTTTCAGAACCTTCGATTTAATTGATCGAAAATTTCCTGTACTATAACTGCTGTTTATCAAGTCAGAATTTTATCCGATACTTCCACCGGGGTAAAACCAATTTTCCATATAAACTGCTTGACAAATCTTTTTGATTTTATTAAGTTTTTGGCTCAACCGCGTCATCGAGCTTCAAACAAGATGGGTTTATTGGATCAGCTTGAAAAGTAAAACTACTTTATTAAGCTTGAAATCTAACCACCCGAACTTTAATAAATATTGCTAGTGATATATTTCTTACAAGGAAGTGTACAGTGGCTAGCTTGCTAAATTATAAATTATTATGGCATCTGTGAAAATAAGTGACATACGAGTTCGATCACACGGAATAAAATTGACCAAAATCTCTATGAAAAATTGTTCGAAATTGATTCGAATCTACGTACAAAATTTGTCAAATTACGTCGCTATTTAAAAATTGTAAAATCTCCACATAGATAACAAATAATAAATCAAGATATCAACAATTTGCCGACATTAGTAACATATGTGTAAAAATCTACCTACGTCGATCGATCAGAAGTAAACGCAATTTGCTCGAGTTCGCGATCGGTCGTTAAAACAAGTATTTCTATCGGAGCGGGGTCGGGTCCAGAATTGAATGTAATCCAAAAAGCGGGTGAACGTCACGTAAGTGCGAGTTGTCGTACAGTTGGCTGAATTTTGGAAGAATTTTGGCCCCGATACCCACGCGGCGTGTGGGCAGCGGGCTGGCACGATTCTGTCTGCTCGTTCGTGCTTGCCAAGTTCACCGGTTTGCTTTCAATGGTTACACGCTGCCTCGGGGATTGCATTCTGCCACGTTCCGTCTGCTTTTCGAACAGACTCGATGTTACCAGTCAGAGAAGATTCCGCGCGACAGTTTTGTTTCAATCATCGGTAGGAATGTTTGGTAGATTTCTCGTGGCCGATGATTCGGAGAGGAAAACGAGAGAATTATAGAACGAAAGATACGCGTGGACGAATCACTGTGGCATATTTGGCAGATGATTCCGATTCTCGGTTGGAAAGGTCATGCACACCCCGTTGAAATTTTTTCATGATTTTCTTAGTGATTTCTGTGCTTTTCGTTTTCTTTCTGTTTAATATTTAGAAACGTCGTTGAACTTTAAGTTTATTATAGAACTTGAAATTTCCTTGTTTCAATTGTTTTCCAACAATTTTATGATTACCATATTGACAGTGATAACAAGTATCTCGTGTTCCTTAGGTCGGAATTAGATAACTTCTTTACCAAAATAACGAGACAATTGGATCGCAAAATGCTTGAGATCCACGGCACAGCTAAAATTCTAATTGTAGGCAAAGTATTCTATAACACGACGATAAAATTACTCAATGGCAATTTTTACTACCAAAGGTTAATTCCATCTTCGTGTTTCTAATAATACGCACAGTTTTCTAAAGATATATATACATATACATGCTTCTAAATTAAGGCATATTCTAGTTTGTCAACACAGCCAAAATAACATGTTCCAAACCGAGATACTCCAATAAATATAGAAGAAAATTATCTTTACATACTCTTCCATCGAGAACGTATGTATGGTTCCTACACATTAGTCGATTTCTTTCATCACCCTGTACAAAAGAAGTTCGCAACGAGACGGTGATCCATAATTAGCCACGTGCGGATAATCTTTACTCTGTATCCTCGGCGTTGTACATTGTGCGAGAGATGTTCGGAGAGAACGGAAAAACTTCCAGGCGTCCCCATCGCGCCGATACAAAGAATCAATTCATTCACGAGCCTGATTACATGGAGCAATTATTATTACGTGACCGTGCGATATCGACTTTGAATATAGTCTAATCGTACTTCGCGATAACGTACACACGCGCCTTTATCGTACCCACGATAAATCCCGTTCGTTTTACTTTTCTTTTCGTCTTTCCACACTAAGTTTTTTTATAATAAGGTAAATTTCTCTTCGTGTGTGTTATTTTTTGAATTCGTCACTAACGAGAGTTTGTCGAAATTTATTATGATTTTATCATGATTACGGAAAGAGAGAGCTAATAGGTAGACAGAATTCGTTACTGTTCGCGAGATAAACACGGTACTTTCTGAAATATAATATTAAAAATGAAAATTCTGATTTTGAAAATACCTCCGATTTTAGTTTATTCTACATCAATCAGGACTCGATGAAATGTTTGCAACATTTGTAAAGTGGCATGTGTCAATGTCGAGTGAAACTTGTTAACACGAGAATAACTACTAGAACCACTTTTTTTTTTTACAAGTTTATCCTGCAACTCGTTTCCAATCTAAAATTGCAAATTTTAATGCTCGTCGATTGCATACTTTTTATCTTAATAGATCACGATTGGTGTTACCTTTACTTTTTAATAAAACTTCGATCGAATCAACATTATAAAAGTCATATCTAAACGCACATAAAAAAAATATTACTTTTTATCTAGAATATTGCAATATGCTACTAGTTTCTGTTGTGAAACCGTGTTTACTGTAAGCTAATGTAAATTAACCAGTGTCATAAAATTAGAATTAAGAATGTAAATACATTAACAATCTCGAAACACAATATTGCCTATAAGTATATTCTAACAATTTTCCAAGTAATTAATACGAATGCCTACATTGATAATAGCATAACCACTTTTTAACTTTCAGCCCATTCATAGAGTTTCATCAAAATCCGCGAGTACCTAACACTTCGTGGATCTTCCTGCGCGTTTTTAACGTTCGCGTGAAATGGAAACGAAGGAAGGCACAGTCCAGGATAAAATGTCGACTCGTCCGATTTCTTATCGTCCTCTCCTCGGACGCGTTTCTTTGTCCCTGAGCCGAGAAGTCGGATATTTTCAGGCTCTCTCTCTGTGGACCCTTTGTTTTTTTGCCCTCAGCCCTCGCTCCCGTCTTCCGACGATTTCCTTTACGCTCGCTCCTCTTTGTATTTCACGGATGGATCTCCGTTCGGTAACGAAGAGTCAGTTTACGACTGGAATCTGTGGATCTTGTCGTTCCCCGAACAATGGACGCTTTTGTGGGCCACTTGCGGGGCCAAATTTAAGCAGTTCGCGTTGTTATTCTCCGCGGCCGATACAGAGGAGTGGACAGAATAGAAGCTCGATACTGCTGCTGTAACTCTTGACGTTGCTATCGGAGATGTTAGGGTTTTTCTCGCGTACGTTGAATGTCGAAAGAGAGTCTCGAGAAGAACGCGAATTATGGCTCGAGAAATATTCTAATTCACATGGAACAAACATTCCCAAAGATATTTCTGTTAGCGTTAAATATTCTGGCGAGAAAGTTATAACTTGAGATTTAGATCGATTTTAAGATTGTGTGGTTAATATAAAACCTAGGAAATTGAAGTACACGTTCAGATTTTTTCAAATTACCCTTATTCAACTTCTTGAAATGAAGTTTCAAGCTGTATAGAGAGACCTAGCGTAGTATGCAAGCTTGAAAAGTAAAAATCAATGATGAACGTTTCCCATGACAGTTTTTATATTTGAACAGCGATAGTTCTACGCTCGTCGTTACAAAACGGAGAGTTTATATATTGGACGATCTATTCGAAGAGTGGTGTTTGAAAAAAACAGCTAAAAAAATACTCGGAATATTTGTACATTGGACGATCTATTCGAAAAATGATGTTTAAACGTTTGAAATTCTACCACCACTATGGATGTAAAAAATAATTTGTTTCGCGACGATTCTCTTTTAAAAATTCTGCCTTAATTTTGTACAATTTTAAGGACGAACTTGTTGGGAAAAGAGTAGCTTGTATAATTGGAGTTCGTTTAATCGTTCCCATATAATCTCTTTTAAATCGTATCTACATTAATTTTTTCCATTTAAATAAACGAAGTTGTGCTATATGTGCAAATATACTTCTTATAACCGCTGTATTTATGGATTATGTAAAGTGTATAAAAGTGGCAGATAGCTGGTCGGAAGACAACGGCAGATTAAAAGCGTGACGATTGCAACATCGTGACGAATCCACCAGCCACGAGTGGCAGTTAGAACAGAAACAATATCTGCTAATTAAAAGGAGATATAGATTGCGTAATATGGACGACAACGTACATGGAACCGTGGCGGATCTCGTCAAAACTCGCGCGGTGAATCTGGGAAACAGGAAGGAACGCTCGCCAATGGAGTCGGCCTCATTTCCCCCGGCTGACTGGCCACTTCCTGGCGCCGTTTAATTAATGTCGTCCACTATCGTGGTAGAAACACAGAAAGGAAAATTGTAAATAGCCGATACGCGACAGCTGGAGCTACTCCATTTTCTAACGATGGACACTCCGATGTTTGTGAAGTTATTCGAGATACCTTGGATATTACAAAATGGTGAACTTTAAATGATGTTTTCTTTTTTCGGAAGATAATTCACGAGGGGGATATCAAGGAAAACTGAAGATAGTCAAAAAAGAGTTATTTCAGGTTTTATATCTGAAGTGCCGAATGATTACAAAAAGTAGCTACGCGATAACAGATCCATTTTAACGAAAATAATTCGCTGTCATTTAGTTTTTAGATCGAGAGAGCGTAAAGAAAGATATAATTTTTCGCTATAATTTTCGTTGAAGTTTGTTTCCTTGACAATTTCGATTATTGTCGCTAACTTTAAATTCTATTTATTAGAATCCTTTAGATCCTTTAGATCGCGTAAGAAAGTTTACGATATTATATCTGATGGAAAGAAATTTCTTTGATAAGAAATTAGAACCAAGTAAGAAAAATTAAATATTCTTCGTATGAGATGTTCACAAATTTATGGTACGAATGGTAATTATTATTTTCGATATTAACTATTATTTTATTTTCCACCATAACTATTTCTTTCATAAACACGTTAAAAATATTATCAAACAAGAGCAATTCTTCCATGTTCACAAGGATCGTACCATTTTATTTCCAAGTATCTCACACACACCCCAATTGATCCCCCTGAAATCCCCAAGAACTCGTACATAATAGAACATGAGCAGAACACTAACCAGTGCGCGTTGTGTCCGGTCGGCGTAGAGGAGGGTGGCGGACTGTTCCGCCTGTTATTACTGGTATCGTCCTGCAACGACAGCGACTCGCTGTTCATTTTACAGGTTAACCTCTTCAGAACGTCGTCCATTGATCTCTTACTGGTAACAGTTGTTGCGTTACCGCCGTTGTTATTGTTATTGTTCTGCGTGACGGTATTGTTGTTGTTGTTGTGGTGAGGATGGCTCGGGTAATAGGGGTCGACGGTTAAGGGGGTTGGCGGCGAGCCACACTCCGAGGAGCTGGCCGGTTCCACGACACCACCCGACGACGATGATGTGTTCGTGTGGTGATGGTGATGATGATGATGGTGATGGTGATGGTGGTGAGGATAATGGTAGGAGGCTAGAGTCTCCTGGCTGGACAAAACGATCCTTTGTCGTTTGCTTTGTAGGGAATTCGACGACGGCGAGGGCGAATCTCGGAGATCCGGCTCGCTGGTAGTCGCCGGCGACGAACAGCCGGACGACTCGCAGTCACCTCCCCTCTGATGAGGGTAACACTCCTCGATATCGACGGGGGTGGTAGGACCTTCTTCACCGACGGCTACCTCGCCACCGGGACCACCGGTCACCGACGAGGTCGTATCCTCCTCCTCCTCGTTGGCGCCTGCCACTGTACCCGTACCGCCCCCGCCCTCCGATAGCTTCGTTGGTGGTGACTTCCTCTTTGAGGACATCCTCAGTCTGCAACGAAAAACGAAAACACAAATGGTTAGATCTTTGATCCTTCGAATCGATGTAATGTTTTAAAGAAGCCCCCCGAAGAAGCGATCGAATCTAGTTGTAAATCTCTGAATGTAAACTCCTACTGTGTGGAAAATCATAGCGAGAAGAATCAGTGAACTTCTGCTATATATAAACTCCAGTTACGTATAAATCGTTTATCTTCTAATGAATTTAGATAAATGGAATTCTATCGCAGTCAGGTGATCAATACGCTTGTACGGCGATGTTCTCCGATGATAGGAATTCTGTGTCGGATTTAGCTCTATGACACGATATAATAACAAGTTAATTGCTATATACATATATTATAACACATCGATATTCAATAACTCGAACAATCCAGTATCTTAATTAAGAAAGTGATATAGTTTTTAATCTAATCCGATGATGATGAACTGTGTATTTCTTGCTTATTATTCGAGATGCTTCTGTGTCGCATAAATTGCCACGTGTTATATATACGGAAAGGTATGAACGATATCGATACTTCATTTTTTGTCTATTTTTCTATCACGTGGCACGATTAGTACTTTGTTTCCTCGTGTCACATATGATGTTGCATAACGTCTACAAAGTTGCAACTGTGTCGCGCAATGATCGGAATTATCTCCGTCGGCGTTAAATGAGTACTCATGAATCTAATTATAATTCATAATGTAACGCGTTGACACGTGTCACGGTTAATGCTACTATGCCGTCGATAGACGATCGCGAGGCTATTCTTCATTGGTGATTCAATAGGAGAGGAGAAGAACACTGCCTTTGCGACTAAATTGCAAATCAATTGATCTTTGTCTTCACGCTTATAGCAACAATGTTGAAACTGGTAACAAAAAAATTACTCTGACGTCTTTCACATTACCAGTCACTGTTTCATATCCCTTAAAATAGCTAGTAAGATTGTCAACAAGTAATTTTCATAATCACCAGAATATTATGCGGCATACGAGGTTTTACTCAAAATTCTTTCTCTTCTTTTTAAATATTAATGAGAAATTTTAATCGTCGTAAGTCATTTAAGGAATATTAACTTAAACCTCCCTAACATTTTATCTCCAATTATCTATGCATCTTCTTCCGTCATTTTTCAAACCTAATTTAAAGATACGTGGTTACAATATTTATTTTTTACATAAAAAAAAATTAGTCAAAAAATGTACAATTAATTCCATGAACGGAAGATATCATTTTAAAAATAATTCTACAGAATCTCAAATTCTCATCCATTATCGCAAACTTTTGTTTCTCAGCCTCAACCACAATTTTAGGATCGATAATACTTTCGTGTGTTAATGAATAAATAATAAATAATAATAAAATATTAACGAATAAACCAAGAAACATATACCATCGTTCGAAAAACAATTATACCAACATCTCGCACCCTATTACCAATCCATCCTTCTAACCCATCCCCTGAACTCAATTCAAGGACAGACAGATATACACCAACTCCAGGCAAGCAGTAGAAATCTCGAGATCGCCTCCTTACACCTATTCACCAAATACATCGTCTAAACTCTATCTGTCACTAATTTAGCGACGGACTCTAGTCCAGACTAGTTCACCAATTTCCGTCTCCAAATTACCAAATCTAAATCTAAATCTCGCAATCGATCGGACCCGGCCGAGAGTTCGTGATGCTCCGTAGAGAATTACATAATCGAACATAAGGCGCAATAATCGAGCGTGATTATTAAGCGTGGATTATTGTTGTGTACGCGTGTTGTAACACGGTCTATCCATCAATCGGCGCGACTGCCGGGCGGGGGAAATGGTCGGCCGATTATCTTCGGCTTCTGGTGAAGACGAGCGAAGGTTGCGAGGTCAACTCAACGATCCGACACTTCTTTCAGCTCCAAAATCATCCGACGAACCGATATTCCGAAATCGTGTTCTTCTATTGAAATCGACCATTCTTTTCGACAAATTTGATCGGATCGACTGTTGCTTGATTTTTTATTTCAGAACACGATACATATTTTTAATATTTACCGTCGACGATTCTTATTGTCACCCCTGATGCCTATATTTGACCGAATCGCGTTCTTTTCTTGACAAAACTATCTATTTCCTTAGAAAAATGAGTCATTAGTATAAAGTTCAGGTTTTACGCCAATTAATCTTTAGTCTAAGGATAACAACTTTTATTTTTTCCATAATTAGAAAATTGTTCTTTTTTATCTTCAAATCAGGCCTCTTATACTTAATTAGAAATAGGAAAATTGTTCTATTAGATTCTATTAGATTTAATTTCTTTCAGAATCTTTCTTTTTTTCCTGTAGTAGAAGAAACGATATTCAATAAATACCGTGAACAATTAAATTAGAGGAGGAATTGAATCATTCACGGCAATCACCAGAAAGAGATTTTTTCGGTTCCCATTGTTTTCCTGGGTATTATTCCTGGTAAACTAGAATGTTTGTGTTTCATAATATGAAGGAATAACGTACATTATATACGTTAGTTGCAGAAGGAATATTTCGTAGAACTATTTCTATAAACGTCAGAATTTTTAGTGCGTATTACTTTAATCTAAAGATGAATCGAATTAAAATCAGATTCCATCGAAATACAATGATCGTGAGGTAATATACGTAACGTATATTTATTCTCTTCTTAGAAGGAAAATATTACACTTTAGTTCTAGGGTAATTAACAAGTAGAATAGTTTCTGAGAGCAGAATTAATTTCACTTATGAAATAGACAAACCGATATCTATCGACTTATGAATCACATCGCTGTTTTTATCTTTCGTCTAGGGAAATAATATACAATTATCTGATTCTGAGAAGCAGTCACGGTTTAAATGTTACGAGCTTGTTCAATCCGGAAATGGGATGATACTTCAGATCGGATCAGTTTCTTAGGCTAAAAAAAAAACTACAAATCAGATAATTATACAATTAATTGTGCTCCATCATTGTTTTTTTTACGAGGAAACAAAGTAGTTTTCCTGTTTTACAAACAGAAATATGTACCCACTTCGTGCGGGCGAACAGAGCGTAAACGTTTATTAATTGAACGTTGTGCGTATCTCATGTCAGACTGATCTTCTAAGTGAAAATCATCAAGTTGTCAAGTTTTGCCAATTACTGATAAATCCTCAAGTCTATAATTACCGACAGAACGATGTTTGCGGAAGAAATCTTATTCTCCCAATTTCGGACAACCCCTGTACGATTCTAATTCTCTAGCGTTCTCCAGTTTCTTCGACACGACGATAACGTTCTATCCATCGACATCTGGACGCGTCGATGAATTTTACATAACTTTCTTCCTCGTCATACGAGAGTAAGAGACTACTTTTTTCGTGTGGTCGCGAGAAACGCGTAAGCTACACGTGCACGAATGCACGCGCGCGTCTCTTCGATGATTGGGTGCGGTGAACACGTGCTTCTTCGCGAGAAGCAGCATGTGGTACGCTCGTAGCTCGTCCGAAAAATCTGGATTTCAATAAAGCAGTATAGTTCTTCGTCGATGAATCGACCATGCGTGAAAGAATTATGGCTGGAGTAGCATGTTGTTAAGACAGAGGAATTTTACGAAAAAGTATCCTTCATATAAAACGTCAATAAATATTGACAATACCCACAGCAGGATAATATAAACGTATAAAATGGAGATAATTATTTATGCTCTGAATTTTCACTTCCATTGCTTGATCCAAACTTCAGTAGTCTTGCGTGATGAATTTAGGATGAGCAGACTATGGTCAAAAGTCCATAGGGTGTCTTCGTTGATCCCGGACTCGAGATAATCGCTGTACAGATGCCGAATTTCTTCTCCGTTTGTATTCGTATACTTTGACGGCGTTTGACACAAGAGAGGAGCTATTTTTACGCAGATTATACGTTTTTAGCGTTCAACGTCTAAATATTCTCGGTACGAACCGAACGGCCATTCTTATTCGTCAGCGTGTACTGTCGAGAGCCAGACTTTTTAAAGTGAAGAATCGATTGCGTAAGCCGTAAGCAACCATATTCGTAGCTCGAGTGTCCTTCGTCTTAGCCTTTGCCTCTTCAGATAAGATACGTAGCAAAAGACGTAGTACTACGTCAGAGACATTAGCCGAAATTTAAAGACGCGTTATTACGTCGGGCACTTCCAACTTTTACGAAAGGATCGACGTCATCTATTCGTGGGAAAAGCTTCGTCAATTAGCAAACGTTCATTCATGGGTAAGTGTTAGAGTTCAATTTGATTGATCGTAAACGAAAAATATAACTGAATAAAAAAAAAAATCTAACAATTTTATTTGATGGCGAACGAAAAGTTATTAATCATCGAGTAGGAAATTACTTATCGAGTCGAGTAATTACTTATCCTTAACAGCTTACGTACAAATTTTGTTCGCTTGAAACTAAAATCTCTAGAGAATAGGATCCGTATCTTTGAAGAAGAATAAAATGGAAAAAGAAAAAAGGCACAGAGTTTTGACACAGAAACTTTGCGTCTTTTGGTTAAAAGAGGCAACCAAGTTTTAGTCGGTTAATTAAAAGGAGAAACCGAGTAATTTGAACAGGCTTGTGTAAAGCTAAACTCTTTAACCCGCGGAACAGCTCAAAGTCCAGCAACGACGCTTGGAAAAAAGAAAAAAATTTCATTGCACTAAAAAGTGCAAGTAGGCTGTTCAATGTTTTAAATTGGATGCAGCGTAAGATAGAAAGCGTAGCAAAATCAATGTTTCTATTTATATCGAGTCGGTCTTTGCCTGCACCAAAACTCTTTCAGCCGGAAGAGGATCTTATCGTCAATAAATTATCACTTTCATTAACTATCTAAACAATTTTATAAAACAAGATACACAGAAAATGTCTATTACAAATTTATAGAAGTCAAGGCGTATGAACTCCTTAATAAGAATGCTTCGATTCAACAGCGAATACTTTGATGGCGTAGGTTATCTCGTTAAGAACAGGAAATGCTTTTATTTCGAACGTTCTAAAAGAAGGAAAATAGATACTTTACATGTTACAACGCAATTTCATCATCCACATGATAGAATTTCTATTATTCCAACCAACAGATGTGATTGTTTGGATAAGGGGAATATTTCTGACGTTCATTATATTTTTAGAAAAAATAACATAATTAAGAATTTGCCGACCTCGAAGCATTTTGAATTCGAAACAATTTTTCCATCCAGCTTTTTATCGAATTTTAAATTTCGGTAAAAAGATTCTTTCAGACAAATATTTTTCACCATAAATGTTCGTTAGTGGTCCTTGCTTCAAACGTCCTATCTACAATTTCGAAACGTTGCTTCGTCGTTATTATCTTTTCCTCCCGCCTTTGTTTTTTCACATTCAATTTAAGATATTTAGTCATTATTTCATAACAATTTTTGTAATGTTACTCAAACGGCAAAAAACAAAGAAGATTTTTAGTATTTTAACATGCCTTGGGAAATAAAAAGATGCTAGACAGGACATACTAATTAACAACGACAGCATTTCAAACCAAAAATTCGTCTAATTCAACATCGTTCCCCAAAGTCTAATAATTCGACAAAATCAAAACATCTTCAAATTTTTCTATTATAATACTAAAATATACAACGTATGTAGTTCTTCGTAATAAAAATTTCGTCGTATGAAACATCAGCGTCTGTCGCGATTCGGCGCGGCGGGAAACCGGCTCGGTGGTGCGCGCTCGTGCAGACCGCGTGAAATCGCGAGATAAATTTCACGCGGAGGCCGTGCTTCTATCATTGTTACGTTGCTGCGGCTCGTTTCTGCATTTCCATTGTCTAAACGTGACGGAGGGCGCGTTCTAGATTTCTCGCGGCACGTTTTCGTCGTGTTACGCGCTCTTGCTCGTTCGCTTGTTCGCTCGCACGCCCGCCTAGCGTCCTTATAGAAGAGAAGTGTATTTCTGTCGCGGGGGACGGACAGAGCGAGAGGAGGAAGAGGTCTCGCGCGCCGCGTAATTACTCCGCGAAACGCAGATCTAAGCCTAGGCCGTCTAGGAGGCGGAACGAAAACACGAGGAAAAAATATTTTTAACCGCCAGATGCTGTCAAGGACCAAAATCATGCGAGAAAATCGCGAAAAAGAGGAGGGCGTTCCGTTGAAAATGTATAATACATACAAATTTGTTCATCTCCAAGAATCCCATTGTGTACGTTTGTATTTTCGCAAATACAAAACAGTTTTTCTAGTGAAATTCGAGGGGCAAGGAAATGGAAAATATTTTATGGAAACGACTAAACGCAATCTGGAAGAATAATAATCGTAATATATCATCTGACACTGCTTGTTCGTTCGATCGGCACGAAGAAATTAGTGAAGCACAATTTGAAGATCAGAGTTCGGGCTTTCGAACGTGCATGGCTCTTCCATAGAGCAAAGAGTTTGATAGTGGGCCGACATCGATAAACCGTGGACTCATCTGTTGCGAACGCGAGATAAATCAACGGATCTCCCCTTTTCTGCTCGAAGAGTGCCCTCTCCTCTCTCTCTCTCTTTCTCTCTCTCTCTCTCTCTCTCTTTTGCTCGCCGCCATGCAATCTTCATTCATTCAGATACCGATTCATTAACTTGCTGAAATGAGCAATTACACAAGTAATTTTTTTTCTGCTCCTTGTTCCACGCGTGGAGGTCGCTTCTCCCTTCCAGCGTGTCTCTCTGTAATTTTTTCCCTGTCAAACAGCTATCTCTCGATTCGCGATATTCCACCGATGGAAATGTCAGTCGCGTTCTATTTCGTTCCGGTCGTTCCAATGAAAGAGAAACTTGCACAAAAGCTGATAATAAACCTTCTCCTTCTTTCCTTTCCCGCTTCTTTTTCGTTTCTTTTTTTCTCTCTCGAAATCGGTTTCTTAGAACGATTCTACTCCCTCGAGTTATTTCTTCCTTTTTTGTCGTTCCCTTTTTCGAACACCGCAATATATAAAATTCTTGGAAGCTCAGCAGTTATCTATGTAATCGACGGAACAACGAGCCCAGTTTCTCAATAGACGACTATAAAAAAAGTAAAAAAAGAAAAAAGATAGCAGAGGGAAGTGAAGTAATTAATAGGAAAGAATCGGTTGCACGCGCGTTGTGTCGGAGAAATAACAGGGAGGAAAAGGAACGAGACGAAGATACAGTTAGAAATGAGACTGATCGCGTTATGGTTTAATCGCGTTATTACGACTATCGTGGCGAGTCATTATGAAATTGCCCTCGGTTCTAGATCGTATAGTAAATCGAGAATCGAGACGCAATTATCTTACGTTCTCGGCGTACGAGCGAATACAATGCTCCTCGACTTATCGGGAAAGGTCGAACATCCCAGTTACATTTATTACATAGATAAATTATCATCGGAACCAATGTTATGGCTGCATTTAAAATTGTGCTTGCATATCATCGGCAGATGCGACCGTAATGCCTCATTATCGTTCGCTCTGGATCGAACATTGCTTCCTGTATTGGTCGAAATGGAACGAGGAAATGGTACGATTCGATCAGAGTGTTACTCTGATATTGTGCTAACGTTTTTCGAGATGAAAAACATCATAGAGAGAGAGAGAGAGAGAGGAAAGAGAGGAAGAGAGAGAGAGAGAGAGGAAAGAGAGGAAGAGAGAGAGAGAGAGAGAGCTTAGTTTCTGTCTTTAACTATTTCCACTCCGACTGCGACGACACGTGATTGTTATCGCCTCCCTCGTGATCCCTGCATTGTAGTTTCTATGTATTCAAAGATCGATGATGAAACGAGACGAAGAGTGGGAAAATATGTTTTTTCCAGAGATGGAAGTTGCAAAGTTACTCGCGAATCGCGGATACTTGGAATATTATATTTCGAGACGACGCTGTTTAATCGCGATTTAACGGTCGACGTAGTTGGATCGAAGCAGGGATGAAAATAAAAAAATAAAAAATTAACGATTTCATGAATTATTTTAGTTATTTCCATAATGGAAGCACAGTTGAGTTTAATATTGTACGAAAAAAGAAACAGAATTAGTCTGCTTTGTCAAGTATTTGGAAGGTAGTTGAAAAAAATTGAATCGCCATAGTGGAGAAATTAATTACCAACGAATGGTTAAAATAAAAATTGAAATAGAATTTTAAGAAGTGCAATTAAGAGTTCGATTTTATGTAAAAGGAGAATAAAGTCATCGATTCGTTAATGTATCGACCATCTCAGTTTCCGCCGTTTCAACGATTTTCCGAAAGACTACTTTCTATGATCAAAAGCTTTCCAAGTCGCTAGACATCTGTACAAGCGAAACTCAAAGCCTCGTAAACTCTGTTGAAGTGTCTTACTCCGAACAGCGAAGACTGTAATTAATAAAGTTGTTTCATCGATAAGTCAAACTCATTTCAGCCTAAGAAAACCACTTCGTACGCACATATTTACGATTCAATCAAACATTTACAAACTAACTAATACCTCGATTACTACTCGACAGCCACGATCCCAACGACATTTGTCACAAACTTGTGACTTCAGCGAATGAAATGCCAATTCAGAAATTTAAAATTCACCTCTGAATTTGCTAAATTACTTTGCGGCCTATCAGAACTCGTGTGTTCCCATCGTCATAGGTCGTAAAAACGCGTTTTTGTTCTGGAAAAATAAATATTCACATACAACACGAAATACTTTGTTCATTCGACGATCTCAACTTCGATGACACTTCACAAACTCCAAACACCATCGAATACCAATCGAAATTCACCATGTAAGAGTTTCTTCGATGAACCGAATATTATAAAACAAAACGATTCACTAAATTTTCCACGAGGACGCGCCATTCTTTCGATGACAAAAAAGAATCGGAAACAATCGACGCGCTTCGACACAGAGGATCGACGCGAAAATCGCGTTACACGATCGCTGATTCTCGATCCCCTCGGTCGTGTCGAGACCAATTAAAGGGCCTGCATAACCGGCAGTGAAATTTTTCGAACGCGCGTACCGCCAGCCAGAGCCGTAAGCCGACGCTTGACTTTCTATTAGTGGCACAATGGGAGTGTGGTTTTTTGGGGATGCAGCATCTGTTCGAGCTCAAGTAGCAGCGCAGGGGTGGCGATGGTGTATTCCAGTTGGTGCAGAGGGGGCAGCGAGAAGAAAGGTTCGAGCGTGGCTGCGTGACTCGAGTCGACTTCCGTCACTGTTCTTGCGATGCACACGAGACGTCCTCGGGGACACGGACGTCTAATAAGGGGCGCGGTCACTGACGTTTTCTTGAAAAGTGGACCTTCGGGGAACGGAAGTTCCCAAGCTGCTTCGGAGAAAATTGAGCGACACGGGAAAAAATTAAGGGATCGTGTGAAATGAAATCGATACTTTACGTGTGATTTATGATGTGCATGGATATACGCATGATCAACAGATTATACGAAATCACTTACTGTCTTTATATTTCAGAAAACAACGTGTAATGTGATTACTTCAGACAAGACACCAATTGCCATCGTCTATAGGTAATTTAAATGTTAATTAAAAAGTCAAATCTTGCACAATGAAGCGTTCAATGAACATTGTTAATTACCGTGAAATCATTAATAGCTCTGAAGAAAGCAGACACAAAAGTGTGACGGTTTGATGATTCATTCATTATACTAAATCGTATTGCGAATTTTGCTATAGAAAATTAGCGATCATGAAATGATGTTGCTAGCGAATTAGGAAAGAAAAAGGGAACGGATTGTGTACAGAATAAAATGTAACAAAGAGTATATAAATGCGCGATTGTTCGACACGCCGAACTAATAATAAGTTTAAATTTTAAATTCATTATATTCCGTGGACCGATGGGAGCGGCTCTGGTACCCCGAGTGCTTTATAATTAAGTCAAGCAAGCACTGATTACGCGATATACGAGGAACGAAGGTATGCGCTATTGACTAATTTCGCGGTGTCGGAGTCCAAGGGCCTTCGAGGCGCGCGTACAATACCGATAAGAGATCATTAATTTACTTTCTCGTATTTCTCGTATTCTCTGTTCTCGTTATCTCAATTACTTCTTTTGCTTCCACGATGATTCGCGGGAAAGGCAGCAAAAGAAGCGGTAGAGAAATAATACGGACGAACACGACGTGAATCAACGTTTACACGTGCTTCGTTGAAAGAATGATGAATGATCGGGCGATGGAGAAATCTTCCGTCGTGAGAAAAGTTATTATTCATTGGGGGAATTGCGGAAAAGTTGAGACAGCCTTGTATCGGTAGCTACTACAAGTTTCATTCTCCTCACTTTCGAATTTTGTCGCCTTATCTTTGGCTTGTAAAGAAGATCGTGCGAGTGAGCGATGAAAAGCTGTTTGTGAAATACGATACAACGATCGAGTTTTCGGAAATTTTAAATATTGCGAATGATTAGAATTCTGGATAAATGCATCAAATTCAATAAAAGAGATTAACAATTAAAAGAATAAATCTACGAACCATTTCCGATCCTCGAGAGTCGATTGATTCTCCCCTCGATCACCATTTCTAATCGTTTCGCCCATCTTAAACTGTTCGATATGTATCTAATACGCGACATTATACGCCACGACTACGCAAGAAACAAGGCGAAACAACCCTTAAATAAAACTCAACTAAAGGAAAGTCAACCACAAAGACCCGCGTAGAAAAGGAAAAGAAAAACAAGCATGTTTCCTAACGGAAGGGTAGTGTTTTCGAACAGAAGTCAGGGGTTCTCAAGCTCGCTCTCCGAAATCGAAGAAGCGGGGAAACCTTGGCAAGGAGAGAAAGCCATATCGTTAGTATTCTTTATAGGACCGCCGTGGGATATGCTCTACATAATGGAGTCCCAGCTAACGTCTCTTCTTTTGAAGCCGCGTCGGCCGATCTCTTGTTTATGTATGAGCGGGCGCGGACCACACCCGCGCACACCGAACCACGAACCACGCACACAAACACGGACGTCGTGAACAACGTCGTCAGGCACGTCGTCGCGTCGCGACGCTATCATCGTCAGAGAGAGGCTAGCCAAGCCAGGCAACCTCGAGAAGCTGTCCCGAGCCCGAGCCCGAATCCTCGTCGGTTTTCACGACGACACGACTCGACGACGGAGAAACGCAGAAGCGACGAGAGCAGCCACATTCACGAGAACCGACAACACGCCTGCTGTCGGCCACTGTAAAAGCAATCTTCCGTCAGTCTTTCTCCCTGTACCGAGAATACGTTATCAGCGGACCTCCGTCAGCCCTTTCCACACGGTTTTCCACTCTTCGAGCAGTTATCTGCCGCGACTCCTTCGCAAAAGTTCTACGAATTAATGCGTGATGCTTTTCTAGGTTTGGAAATTTCTTATTTATATGTTTTGCTGGTCTTTTATATTCTTCACGTTGCTTTTTGAGCCAGCCTTCGAGCGAGCGAATCTTTACGTAATTCCTACCTGATTTCCGCTTATTCATTTCCTATTTGTCTACTCTTCTCACTTTCCACTTCGTTCCAGTATCTGACACGATTTTCTCTGAGAAAATTTCAGATATGTAAATTCCACGAAGCTTCCCGCGAACCGTTCTTAACTTGTGCGATCGCTTATTTGTGTATTTCGTCATTCCTTGCCATCCAATTTTCCACTAACTTCGTCTCCATCCGGATCCTTTGGCTAACTTCTGAAATTTCGTATTTATATCTTTTGTCATTCTTTCCTGTTTCGTCATGTAGATCGACTTTTTCGTAAAAATTCCGTGAATCGTCGCACGAACCCTTTCCCATTCTTCAGCTTCCTTTATTTGTATTTTTTGTAGCACACAGATGGTATAATCGAAAGGAAGAAGAAAGAAAAATGCGTAGGTTGGTTGATTTTGAAAAATTGTCAGGTTTTGGAGGAGACGTTTAGATAGATTAGACGGGTTCTTTGTTTAGTTGATCTGTGAGACAGTTGATGTATTCCTTTGGACGTTTCGGACGGCAACTATTATTGTCGTGGTTCTTTGGACGCATGCCGCGCCTTTTGTGCCGCTGCCTCTCGATATTCGCGGCCAGCCGGTTTGCCTGCCTCGTTACGCTGATCAGCGAGCGAAACTTTTGTCATTGTAATAGGCAATTGGGTGCTTAGAAGCGTGCATTGTGTTACGATGTGTGTACGGAATATGCGAGATGAGGTTTGGTTCGTCGGTAATATAGTTAAAATAATTGTTAAAATAATGATACAATACAGTAATGCAGTACTAAACAGATAAAACGAGAATTGAGGAAAATAAGGTCAATAAGGATGTAAGGCAATTGTTTTAGGATTACAGTTAAGAATTAACTAAGTTTTTAACTAAGTAAAAATTGTAATTGATTACGCGACTGGTTGATTAATTCCAATAAAAAAAAAGATTTTTTCTTATTTGTTCACGATACACTTCAACTTCCGTGAACTCGATGCAGATCCTCAAATACGTCGATCAATCACGAATTTATATGTTTACACACCAAATCACACGTACATGCCTATATCTTTACGTCTGGATCGCATGAACGTTCTATATAAACGTCTACGTGATATATTGCTTTTACCTGATTCCTACATTTTGCCGAAAATCCGAAATCTAGCACGGGATCAGGCTTACTGAAAAAACAAATACTCTCTGCCAAGAGGAGAATATATCACGTTGCTGAAGAATGCCCAATCCGACTGAGAAAGTTACGTTCACGATCAACTTTCTTTACGTAGATTAATGTCAGTAGAATTATGACCAATTTTATAAGAAACCAATACTAGAAGAAGACTTTCATTTAAATAATCACATCTGTGAATTTTATTCCAAGCGATAAGCAGAGATTGATGTATGTATATTTCTTAACATTTCTACTACTAATTTTTATCTCTTTATTTACGAGAAAAGATTCGATTTTTGCAGATCTTAATAAGTTTTGGCTAACCTTGCCTTGCTAAATTACCACACGAATACAATTATTACAAAATATTATCGTCAAGCATACGAGACTACGAAAGACTTACAATTTACGGAATCTGTAGAAAACCGAACCTAAATCGAAGAAAACGCAACAAGTAAAATCGACGCTTCCTTTTCAAACGGAAGAAGTTGTTCCTCGAACAATTGGAGTACCAACAACGTACTCGTTCCCTCATTTGATCGAGCAAATGCGAAGAATAATACGAGGATAAACGCGTGACCAAGAGATCTGTCAATTAAATGTACGGAGATAGGTGGAAACAGAGGAAAGAACGCAGGCGTCTCGGTTTAGCATGTGCGGCCGACATTACGTAAAAATCATTTTTACGACGCGCGTTGCAACGCATGCACATACGAATACGTACGGCCTTATCTCGCAGTGATTCGGCGGGATATTCATAACCCAGTGTACGATACGATTTGATTCGATTTTTTGTTTTCTCTTCGACGTTGAAAGCCCCACGATGGCGCCTCCCTTTCGATCGATTCACCAATACGAGATTATTCATTTAAGAAGTCGCACTGTGCGTCACTGTCGATCGGAGTTAACTCGATTCGACAAACAGAAACGAGGATCGCGGGGATGAAAGGGAGTTTGAACGTTGATTCGAATGCAGGGTGATTTCGTGATCGATGGTCCAAGTTTCGAGCGTTGTTTGTCCAGCGATTTCGTTGGACGGTCGGCCTTTCGCGGTTCTAAATTATTGAAATGCAAATCGTTTTAAATTAATATAATTAGCTTGTAATTAAAGATGGATATTTTTACGAGATATAATTCATTTTGTCGAGTGTCTTAACGTTTTATCTGTGAATTATGAGTGAATTACGAATGTACATAAGGATACATTCCTCTGTATATACGATGTTTAAGTATGCATAATCATTTGAAATTTACTCGTTTATTTCTTTGACAATCTTGAAGATTACTGGCATTGGTTTACAAAAGTATTCGAACCTATCGTGTGAACTTACTATAGAAAATTTTTATACCTATAGCTTACGTCCAAATGTCCATACATATTATAACTTTATCTCCATATGTGTTATAACCAACATACTCATGACAACCGTGTCTCATATAGTGTTAATGGAATTTCAAAATGTTTGTAACACGCATAACGTATTCCTAAAAAAATGTCTACAAGAGTTCGAATACTTTCGTGAGCTTGTGTATTCAAGATCATTCTGTATATTAACACGGCGACTTGTATCAATCGTATCGTTCCAAAAAAAAATGCGTCGGACAGTTGTTAATCAGTTACTAATCAATAGTATGGATAGCAAGATGTCACGCGTGACTCGACCTCTCGTAAAATTGTACTTTTCTGCGGCGACAGGCAACCGGATTTCGTCCGATGCAATCCGCGTTTCCGTTTTGGAAATGTTACAAAGACGAGTTCACCGACCCCTGTCTCAACGAAATGCAACTGTCTTCTGTTTTCCGGAACGCAGGAAGCATATTTCGTTGTCGGCGTCCGACTATGCTCGACTGATGCGGTTGATGCTTGCAGCTTCGTGACATTTACATGCTCTCCAGATACGCTGAAACTATAGTCCTATTATTTGTGATAAGTTGCAACGTCATGGAAAATTTGTGCAATAACATCTTGTAAATAGAAACTTTTTACGTGATACGGAAAATGTAAATACTGTTTTTCCGTTGTTTATTACTGAAGCTTTTTCTCATTCTTTGATTATGTAATAAAGTAACCACGAAAGCGAAATGAACAACTTGATGAATAATTATTTCTTTATCCTTAAGATTTCTTGCGTTTCCGGTTTTCCATATAAAAATGAAGTGTTAAATAGTAGATTTTCAACGTGGTATCTCCTTAATACAGTTGGTGCAGCACTGGTATACTTTTCTCGCAATAATACTTTCACTTCTGAAACATTACAAGTTTGTAAATTTCCATAATTTGGAAATCACAAGTTTAAAAAATTAGTTCGACTTCTTTTACTGCGTGTATATAGCGTGTGTATATTAGGATAATATGTAAACGTCTAAAATTAATTTAGCTAGTGCTATTATTTATATATTGTCGCTATTATTTAGCAACGAAGGATCATCACGAATCAACCTAGAAACGAGAAGCTGAAAAACGACGACCATCATACCCGTCACTGGTATGAATCAACATTGTCGTGAGAAGTTTATAGTTGTCAACAAGGTGAATAAAAGAAATAAAATTAATGACAAAGATCTTGATCAGTAGCGAGAAACAGATTGATATTTCAATAGCGTATCTTGTTTACAAGAACAGATTCGTCATTGCCATAATTTTCTACCATGCTATGCATTTCTTCCTAAGCCTGCGATGCAACATAATAACATCATCTCTGAAATGGAACTTCAAACAATATTTTCTTCTCGTACTAATCCTAACAAATTTCCTTTTATCGGAGTTCCATTTTTATCAGTAATAACAATCCGAAGCTGTTATGCCAACTCTATTATTGTACAAGAACACTGCTGGAACACCTTGATGAAATTATGAAGATCTTCATGTTATATCATTAATTATGGGACAAATATCGATACACATTCATGTCTTTATGAGAAGAATTAAAAATGTAAGACATAAGCAGACATTTGTTTCACTTGCTAAATATTATAAGGAATATCGTACGATATTTTCTACGCACTTCTGTATCTTTAAGTTCCCCATACATGTATAAAAATCTATCTAACAGTCTAACAGTTATTCTTTCCGCATTAATCCAAAAGAATTCTTGCTTCAAATTCCCATCGAATCTCCTAGCGACTTCAAATCTATTCATCCGTTCTGCTCTAAAAAAGACCATACCAAACTGTGTCACTAAAACTAACACTCTCAATTCGACCTTTCTCCTACGCTCAGATCTCGATGATGGAAAAACTGAGGAGGGCATCGGTATGCGAGAGCACGAAAGAATCGGTGAAAGAAAGGAGGAACGGCATCGGTTGGAACAAAAGTGAAGGATACCGGCACAGCGGCGCAAAGGGCGAAACTCGCAAGAAGAAACGGAGGGTCTTCTGGCCGAGTGTGGGCTCGAGAAGTGGGGCCATGTGTTCAGTGTCAAGTTGCTCGAATCTTAGCCTGGTCCTCCGCTTCGTCCTGCTTCGCACGCTCGGCTTTCCGCGCTCCAAACACTCCGTTCGAAACGACCGCGAACAACCTCATTCTACTCTTGCTTATGTTAAACGCGTGTGCACGCGTCGCTCGAAACTTTTGTCGCGATTCATCGTTCACGGAAACGCAGAACCGCGTTTCCAGAAGGATTAGATGACGTTTTCTTCGTGGCGCGGGTAACCAAACAAAGCGCGAGGCAAGAACCGAGCGCATGCCTCGCGAGAGTAAATATACAAAAACAATCGAACGGAAATACTTAAGGTTGTGAAACGACTGCACATGCTGGCGAACGGAGAAGGATGTCGATGATTCGGTAGACGGCAAGACGGAGAAAATTTTAGACATTGAGAGAAAGAGAGCATCGATGGGAACAAAGCGGGCAGCATCTGGAACGCGTTAGTGTTCTCCGGGCAGCCGCCCCCGTCATTCGGCTGCGTCGCACGCACACGCGCGTGTCGGCCCGCGTGGATACGGATCCGCCCGGCAAGGACCGCAGTCAAGGGAACGAAAATTCGTCGCGGATCAAAACGGCCACGTGCGTGCGCTACTTGAACCAAAGAATGCGGCTTTTTATCTTCGTGAGATGAATGTTAGAACGTTGATGCTGCGAGGCCAAAGGAATGTGGAACTAATCTGTACGAATTGAGACGATGTTGAGAGTACGGTGACGTTGGTATGCACGAATATTATGCATACTCGTGTCATAAATTCTGTCACATAAAAGCAACTTTATATATAGTAAGAAAATTAATTCGGATAAAGTTTGATCTTTCGTTATTAAAAGGAACTTAAATAAAGGTTATAGCTTGTGAAGCTTTTTTTTTATGTTTTGTAAGGTGCCTATGTGTATAGGAATAAAAAGATCCTGAAAACTTTTGTAGACGTATAATATATATCATAAAAATGAGTAACTTTCTTGGAACGATAGTGCTTTGAATGGAAGTATCTTAAATAGCACGAAGAAGTTGTAACATCTAGAATATGCACTGGTTTCTTAGAATTTCACAAATTACTATTCCAAGTAAGATTCGATAGAGCTGACTTTACAGTAGAGGGAATACGAAAGGCGATCTGCTTTGGATATACGACTGTGTGCTTGTGTGCCTTGATAGACTTCTTGGCGTGGGTACCCTTGTCCTTGCTAAGGATTGGGGTGGAGACAGTGACTCAAACGTTTTTTCAAGAGCTGCTATTGAGATGCAACTTCCTGTTTCTTACTTTCATCGAATTTTTAGTTTATCGCGTATCTTAAGAAATAGTTCCACTCGACTCGAATGTCGTTTTTTGTTTCGAGCCATATGTTGTTTTAGTTCCTATAATTCTGTCCCCGTTGATAAAATAACTATGAATTTTTTGGAGTTTCAAATGTTTTCGTTTAAGCGAATTATGTATATCTACCTATGGCAATCGAGGGGATTAATTATCGGAAATTGTCGAGGGAAACGTTAAATTTTTATATTTGTCAATGGATATTTCGCGTTTATTCTATATTTTCCTGTTTCCTTTATCTCGATTACTCTGCTAAAAACATCACCGAATAATCATTCCTCTGTTCTCGCTTAAATGCAGCGGTAAAATATTTTTTTATTAATGCGTACGTCTTCGAACGCTTTGTCATCGATATTCGAACAAGGCTGCGCAATTTTTAAACTCTCCGTGCTACGGACGATTTGCTCACGAGAGAGAGAGAGAGAGAGAGAGAGAGAGGACTCGAGACAGTGAAAAAGCTCCGTCTTAGATGACTTTTGGTAAAACAGCCGGCGATAAATGATATTTACGCGTCGCTTTCGCCGCTCGCATTTGAAAGTCACTATTCCGGTGGCTGAAAAGCGACATCTGTTTTCCCCGCTGCAGTACATTATTTCGTTTATTTTTAAACCTAATCCGTTGTTCCACATCACAACCGGCCCGGTATGTCGTAACTTCGAAACACTTAGCCTTTTAATCGGATCGACACGTACTAACAAAAGCCACGTTAAAAGATATTTACGCGTTGCGTGTAATTTATCGGTTAATTTATCGTCTGGTTTTGCAAATCTTTCTACCCTTTCAATAAATAGGACCTATTATTACGAATTTCTACATGATCCTAGATATTTTTCATGAAGCTAGATTGTATTTATCACGAATGAATATTTCTGATTTGAATAAGCCAACTTCTAGCTGTAAGAAATTCTCGTTGTTTCGTTTATTGTTGTATTATCATGCAAGAATGTGGCAAGTATTAAGAGACTACGTAGTCATTTGGTTTTGTGACTTCACAATTGCAGTAATATCATATTTTTATCGGAATTTTATTAATTCGAACGATTAATAATTACAATAAAGCAGCGACACGATCGTGTAGATCGTTTTATATAAAAATATGAATTTCCATTAGAAACGAATCGATGGCGAGGAAGATGGTGGTAGATGCAAAATAGAAACAGCCTTGCTGTGTTTTCTATTAATTACGAAAATCAATCTTCGATGAAGCGGTACAACATCGCATGTGTATGAATAATCAATATCTGCTTGGAAGTCTTCGAAAGTTATTACACCGATAAATCGAAAGCAATCGCGGTGGCAGCGCAATATGACACCGAAGTATCGGCAGATTGTAATTTAGACCCTTTTAAATATGCATGAAATGAGCAGAGATATCCTCCAACGAAGAATTATTAATAGCAGTACGATTCATCAGCGGAACTTCAATGAAAACAAAATCAAAGGATTAATATTTAACATTTTATCTTAGTAACCAACCTTCGTTTTATAATTTTCTACATCTCTCTGTAAGTTACGTACATACTTATATATTCATATTCTACGCCACTATTTCTAAATTTCCAAATATTTTTGCAATTTTAATAATGTACTAATATCATTAGGGTTAGAAGATTCAATGTGCGTATTTTGTGACTCGGAATTTGAACAAATTTTATGGACAAACTATAGATGCAGATGTAGAAAACGAAACGGTGATTACTGTTAAATTAATTGCAAATGAATGAACTGACAACGAGTTTCGTATTGACGATTTTGTTTCTTGCGCCGTTTCTATAAAATTAAATTCAAAACCATTTACAGCTCACCAACAATACGATGATACTTATGAAAAAATTAATTCTAACATTTCGTCAACATTGCTTTAACCGGTATCACAAAGGTACTAAGAACACATTGATACCACGGCGTTACAAAAGACTCGAAGGCGCATTGATACCATGGTATCACTACCCTACACAGATCTCGTTCTATTTCTTTGTTACACTAACATATTGTGCCACGGATGCTCGGTTGTAACGGCACAACGAGCACGTCGATTATAGAGTAATCGGCCTCTTACCTCATTACCTTCCGAGAAAAGGTCGTACGATTTCTCGATGACAATCCTGCGCTCCCATACGCAATTGTCCCGTACACGAGTATTATCAAAAGCGAGATCAAAATCATTGTATTAGGCTTGCCTAATAAATTCGTGCCGTTCGTTGGTCTGCAATTTAGAAGCCTCCTTCGTATCGATGCTATTCCCATTCTCTTTAGCAGCCTGTCTAGCTCTTAATCTTAAGTTCCTCAATTAGTATAATTGGAGCAAGCTTTTAAAATACCTGATTCTAATTTGTGTTCCATGTTTTACGTGATAGGAAGCATCAACGTATCGTGTGAAATATAGAATACTTTAGAATTAATATTAAATAACTCAACTTAAATATAACCAGTACTATTGTGATCTTCAATGACTCAACTGATCGAGAGTTAAATACCACTGTACGGTTTGGTATATCCAAAGTTTGGCATAGCTCCTGAATTAATAAACTCCTTATTTCATCCATCAAAACGCAAGTTCTGCCTTCGTTTCGTTTTTCTTTCTTTTTCAACTCGCGAGATATTAAAAATAAACACGCATACTTTTTAACATCCGAATATTTTCATTACTTACTCTAATCTATCCTGATCTCTCTCTCTCTCTCTCTCTAAATCGTTGCAACGTCTCTACCTGCGCAACTTTACAGAGAACCAGATCAACGATTGCGTATCCGCTGAGCGATCGACGATTATTTGCCCTCACGACCAGGACACACACGCGTTGCGTCGATGAAAGCAGAAACGGAAACGTGAGTGCAGCCTGGAAATTTTCTTTCTTTTTGCCCCCTGTTTTATTTTATTTCCCTTTTTTATTTTTGTCTTTGGGATCACGGTAAAAAAGCGGTCGTTGCGTATCCATCGATCTCATGGAAACGTCGTAATTGGAGCACAGACCTTTTCCCCGGCTCCTCTTTTGCTTTGAAAGTTTGCCGTTGTTTTCAGGCTAATTAGCCGCGCGACGAGACCTTTAACTGCTGACAGATTTTCGTCGGCGCCGGTATGATCAAGCTCAGCTCGGATCGAAAAAACGGAAAAGTCATGAGTTGCGTGAGGACGGATTTGCTCTGTACGTTATATTTGTGTACGGATGTCTCATGCTCGCGTTAAAATGCATAAGCTACGTCGCACGTGTTTTTGTAAAAACGTTTCATTTCTGTGTCTGAGGAAGTTAAATACAGAATATTATTCTAGATTAAGTCTGTGAATTAATAGAAATACAGGTTAATATAAAGGACTATATTAGATTGGCTTGCACTATGTGACATCATTTTTATTCTTGACTAATGTTGCACTTTTTATGAAAAAATAAAGGCTTTGAAAAGTTGAAGGTTGTAAATGTTATCTCATAGATATTCTGAGAATTTTTATACCATTTTATATTTCCATATTAAGCCGAGAAGTACCATACGGAAATCAGATTAGAAAAATCGTCTGAAATTGTAATTTAAACAAGAATCAGATTTTCGAATTTTTAATCGCATACAATTTATTTAAATGGAAACCAATTTAAGCAACAAACAATAACTCATAGGAAATAATTTGTAATTAATACGTTCTATAATTATCCAAGATACATACATAATGTCAATATCAAACGCGCTATCAGATCTAATTATCATTCACGTATATGTATCTTCTTTCATTCCAACATATCGTTTTCAGATTAAAAGGATATCATGTAAAACGATCATTCGATTATCTACTTGGTTATTCATTAACGAGCATCTGCGAAAAAATGGCGTGCGAATTAATGCAAAGTTTCGATTGCCCGTATGCTGTTAATCAATGTATTAGGCATTCATCGCTGTGGATCATATTAGGTTCGACGCAGTCGAAAAATTCGAACGAAGTAGAACATCTTTTCGAAAATTTAATTATCTATTTTTCGAGCATCATACTCATTAAGCCACGTGACAAGAAATTCTCAACAATTATCCCCCGTTGACCCATAAAATCTCTTTCATTTTCCTAAACTTCTTCCCTCGACAAGAATACCTCTTATCTCATGAATATATTTTCATGCTCGCGCGAGCATCATCGCGAGAGATACGCTCTGCCGTTGTATAGTGTTTATACATATTGTTAGTCGCCGGTTGCGCAACAACGGTTCGTGTGTTCTTTTCGTTGATACGGCCTGGACCACGTTATCGTGACTTTTTTTCTTTCGCCAATGACGAAGATATACACGAAGAGTGTGGCCGCGCTCGCACGTTTTGACACTTTGAGGATAGCGTGCGCGCGCGTTTTATCCGCCTCGCTGTGACGCAATCGCGCGAGAAACATTGTGAAGACGATGCATACGTTTCTGATTTCGTATGGACCGACGCGACGTGTCACACGTAATTATAGACCCGTCCACGTATTTCACGCCAAATAGAACGATTTCTCGAGTTTCGCTCCTCGTTTCACCAACTAAATTTTTTCGCGAGCGTTGGAGCTTATTGGAATAAGGATCGATATTTCGTCAATTGCTGATACCAATTGTACTATACATTTTGAAAGCTTTGGCAGATAGTTTAATTGGTATTTCAATGAAGTACAGTACATTTTAATTGTCCTATAACGTTATAACGGCGTATAATGCGAAACTTAGAAATATTCCTATTTGTTGTGCTTCAGTTTGTTTTATCTTTTTAACAGAAAAATCATCTACTTGAAAATAAACATTCGTCACTTCAACATCGCAGATATTCCACATAATCTAACACATTGTAACATTTGTAACAAGTAATATTTCGTTGTAAAAAATTTCATTTCATAACGTTTATGGATAGATACGATGAACTTTGTCTTCGTGTTTCGTACCGAACGCATGAAACTTTACGGAACTCTTTTACACTTGTTTGTACAAATACGAAGACAAACAATTCGAATAATTGGCAATGTATTAATACCGAAGGAGCGAAGAAAACGTCAAAGAGATATGATTTCGGATTTTTAAAGAGTCTGCCATCTTCTAAACAGCTATCACGCAGATAAATAGTAGAAAATTTGACAATAATGAACGGTATTTATCTAATCGTAGGATGCGACATAATTTAAACGCAAATATGAAGTTAAGAAATAATAATCGATCTTATCGGTGGATACTGTAGCAACTCTGGTTGCAAAGTTATTATACTGATAGATGACATTTTAAGTTAAATGGACAAGAAAATGGAGTTTTAAGTTTGAAAACGTTATACAGCAGATTTAAATATCATAATCAATGCGTCATACAACTAATCTGCGATTAGATTGTTGTATTATTGTCAATTATCGGTATAATTATACTCTTTACGTTACGCATTGAGGAAAAAAAACTAGAATAATACGTACTTTTAAGTTACAGACGAAAGTCAAAGTATATGACCTACATGATTTTTGCAATTCAAATTTGTTCGACCGTAATGCATTCAGCGATCTTCGATGCGCAGTTTATGAAACCGCTTAAACGAAACTAAGCTTATATTTTATTTTGTATCACTAAATACGAGCACCAAAAGTATACGCCGATATTTTACAAAGATGCGAGTTACGTTCTTTCTGGAAACTCTTAATAATCGTGATTTTTTCTAGATAAGTATACTATATTCGTCATTTTCGAATATAATGCCAATTTTTAAATCCAGTTTCCAATTATCAGTGTCCTCGCTATAAATTCTTTAAATCCTTTGTCTCATTCTTATCTCGGCCCCTTCTATGCTTCAGACGTAGATATTACAGTTGGAAAGAAGCTACTATTTCTCGAAGTCAAACAGAACGAAGACGATTCTAATCGCTAACTATAGTCACGCTAATGAATTATAAGCATATTCTTGAGAGCAAGACCAATTAATATTATTACAGCACGAGACTAATTGTCAATTAAAACGTACTTGTTGCGAAGCATTGTCCAATTACGTATGCTCTATATTTCAGATGTGGATACACAAAACTCGCTTACGATTGTTACAGATTATTAATACTATTAAATTTTCTTTTATAACAACAACAAGTTTCTTATTACAATAAAACAAATACATTTTACAAGTTACGAGCTAAACGTTCGTGAAAATATGAATATGGATAAACATCCATAGTGTAATAATAATCGAAGAAAATTCAGTTCTACGTTTTCGCAAGGAAATCTAAACGGCACGATAATTTATTGGAAGTCTCGACATTACGTGTACGTCTCGAAGAATCGTATCTGAGAGGAACGCAAGATAATGCCATTCTAATATTATGTAAGCGGTTGGAGATTAGATTATGGTTCTTATAAAGCATTATCAAGGCGTTTGCACGCAATATTTTGAAATGAAACGAAAAATAATTAAAAAAATAAACGAGATGGCTTTTATACGTTTCACGTATCTTCGTAACTGATATTCAAGTGTTTCGAGCGCGACAAACTAAAACGCGTGGCCATTGCAACATTACGCGGCCGATTAGAGCCGCGGTTTTTACAGCATCGTTATCATCATTTTATTTACCGCGGCCAGCAAAACGCGTACGTGCACACAGGTATCTTGTTTCTGGTCATTGATCAGAGGTTGATGATATGTCCAGTGAGAGAGAGAGAGGCTGCCGGGCCTAATAAACCATGCAACGCGGGCATTTATTACGCGTGGCGCGCACTGAGAGGTCATACAAATGTAAAGGCGGTCGATGAATATGGATAGAGATATAGAAACGTTTCGATAACAAAGTCTGTCTCTGTGTAGTCATTTGATCTCTTCCATTCGCATTTTTTCCCGCCTTTTTACTCTGATGAACGACGCGGAAAAATGCAGAAACGGACGCACTTGCTGCGAACGCGGCGTTACGTAAAGAAACGTGTCTTTATTCTTTTTTTCCACATGTACTTTTTTTTACTTCCGGCCTTTGTTTTTTTCGCCTTCTTCTCCTCCCTTTATCTTCTGTTTTTCTCTGCATTTTTTTTTTCATTCAGCCCGTTGAACGAATAGAAAGAACGACAGAATCGTAAAGCACGTACATGTGATGTATCGTGTCTGAAGATACTTTGCATCTTTGCGAATCTTTGCAGAAGAGCACGCAGAAAAGGACCGATCTTTCATGATTCCGTTCTGCTTCCTCCGCTACCATCTCCTTTGTCTGTTACCCTTCCTTGGAGCGAGTTTGAGTTAGTGCAACAGAAACCGATGTTGACCTAATTAGGAATCGAAATCATTTATTTCGACCTCTTCGATCGTCTACCAGAGACGCTTTCATTCGTCAGGGACTAATAAACCGATATCTACGGTGCCTTTTGGAAGATTCGATAAAGTCGATATCGTAGAATACAATGAATAATGGAGAAATAGAGACAAAGCGGAGATTCGTATAGTTAGATTGGGTTTTTCATTTTCACCTTCATTTTCGCTTGGTTATCGATCGGTACATCCTAATTATGCAACGCGCGTGCAACAATGCGTGCACGAGGCGTTTTGCACGAACGCTCCTCGACACCATGCGTTCGCTGTTAATTATCACGCTCCTCTCGAGATTATTCGGTATTTTTGGCGTGAACCGTGGCGTACGCTCGGCAGTGCGCACCTAGAATCCGCGGATTATTCTCGGAGAGGGTAACAGGGCTTTGCTCGGAAACCTGGCTAATTGATTATTAAGACGCTTCAGAGTGATCGATAAAACGAAATATCGTAGAATAGTGCAGGATTTCGCTGAAATTCAATTATTCAGAGACTCTTGTAGTTTGGTCTTTGTTCTGTCTTGTACGGTTTCGGTTATCGAAGCTGTCAGATTGGAGCCAAGAGACGATGACCGTAAAACGCGAGGGTACAGTGTCGCGATAAATTACAGCGGAATAGAAACATTTTGCGTGAAAGAAAACTGAAAGTTTGAAGAAGAAATTAAGAAGAGATTTAATTTTAAAAATTCTTCTTTGATCTTAAAAGGCAAGTTGTAAGAATATTAGAATTGTTCAATAATTGTTCTTGAATAAAAGCTGTCATAGGATGAAAGACACTTACGCATTAGGATAACTAATTCTATTTATGTTTACTTTTATCGTTTAATCACTTCGTGTGTTAAATATATAATTTAATATATCGTATAATGTAAGAAAATACGTGAGTATCAAGTTTGGCGATTGTGATCAAAATAATTATGATTCTTAAGTTTCCTAATTAATCACAGTATCGCAGAATGAGCAACATTTATTTCGTGCTTTTTAATCAGGTATATTCGCATCAACTTCTAGCTATTTTCAGATTCCATCTAAACGCTAACCAATCTCTGTCACTTGTCAAATTTCATGTGCCAACCACTGTCCCACCTGAATTTTCCAATCGATAAATCCCACACCTAACTCGAATTCCACTTAATTTCATCGGCTTCCTCTATACTCTAGCATCTGTTCAATATCTAAATCAGCGAACCGACATCTCTATAAGTAGACTGCGCAACTGTTACACGTCTAATCAAATAACACAAAGACTCAATAACAATAATTCTCTCCCTCCATTCCAATCTTATATCCAAACAATATGTATATTACGCATGAATCCCGGATCGCGTCTAATCTCTTTCAACTTTCGCAAAGACCAAACAAACCTTTTAATAGCCGAATTCTTGCAAGAAAGCGATTGTTGCACGGGGCCATACGAAGAACGCTAGGAGTTAGTGGCACGACAGTAGTAATTTTACGGTGTGTAAGACACGTCCAATAACTCGTTCCCCGAAGCTCCGTTTCGGATGTTCTTGGTGCTGGAAACTTTTTTGTTTCGTGTTTCCTTACGTTGTGTACGTTGTACGAGATATACTTCGTCCACATCTCTATTCTAATATCACTACACGCGAGGGTAGAGACTGTGGGAGTAGACAGATAGAGTAGAGAGATGTTGCTTGATTCTCGGAATTTTGTCTCTACTTGACACAACCACGGATATTGTGTTCAACTGTTCAGTAGACACAATGCAACGTTGACAGTCGCGTTTTATTTTGGGATGATAGTCAGCCCAACTAACCTCGCGACGCTGTAGCATCCTATGTTAGTTTCGTGCTTGTGCAAACGCCTGTCTGTTGTCTACGCGAAATTTCATGATATTTACGGAGCACCGGGAATAATTTGCGTATCTTGTTTCGCGATTTATTATTCGTAATAATGATTATCGATATATTAAAATCATCAAGCGACAAAAAGAGTTGCACTCGGAATTCGCGATGTGTCTATTCGTTCAGAAACATGATCCAACGCACAAGTTTAATGGCAGCCCGATAAAAATACTACTACGTGGATTTTCGTGGTATTTATGAAACCTCGATAATAATTCGCAAACACTTTGTTTCATGGATTATTATTCACGGGCATGGTTAACGTATCAAAAGCATTGAGACGTTCGAAGATACGGAAATCATCAAACATCGGAAAATAGTTTCGATTCGGCGATGAATTTGTCATGAAACTCGATCAAACGCAAAGGGTAGCCCGAGTAGCTCTACAATAAAAATACCATTACACCGATTTTAATTAAGGACACGATGAAAGATTTATCCTGCTCCCATCGGCGTCCCCTCGCGCTCCGGTTTAGCTGTTTATGCAAACCAGCGACTTTACCCTTTGATGTCGACGCGGGGCAAGCTCGCGCGTTGCACGTTTTCAGGCCGCGTACTTTCGATCTCGAGCGTATTACAGCCTGCCTATCCATGAACCGGAAGATGGAAAATTGAAACGAATCTTTCCACGAGATGACACTCGACGATTAGAAACAGCAAACTTAAAATCTGCCGTGAAAATCCTCCACTTGTCGAATACGTTTAAATATCTGTCACCGTGATAATCATCCCATCGACACTCGTGTTTCTATCCCATGCAAAAGAATCGTTTTTCTCTCTGTTTTTCTCCTAAGATGCGAGGCCGGTCACGTTCCAGAGAAGAAGTCGACTTTATTTCCCAGGGATCATTCGCTGTCCCCTTTTGACAAGATGTTCAGACACGTTGAACGCGGAGACAGAGGATTTGTAGAGTGCGTCAAGTGGTTGACCGAGAAGGAAAGACGAAATCGTTCGAGATTTTTGGGAGGGTCGCGTAGGACACAGGCTACGACAACGACAACGACAACGACGACGACAACGACGACGACGATACAGAGCAGGAAGGAGCTGGAGAAGCCCAAAGAAGAGGGTAGCGGCATTAAGGGGAAACGGTAGAAACAGGCACAGTCAAGGGAGGGTCACTGGGTCAGATGCGGTGCACGATTCCCTCTCTTTCTCGGCCACCCTTCTTCGTATTCCCGATTCTCTCTCGCTGTCGATCTCCTCTTTCGCCGGGAACACATGGCCCTGCGTGTGCACACGGGCTGTCTGGCAGGAACACACGCTGGCCACGCACACACGCGCCCCACTACCGTTATCGTTCGAGTATTGGACAGATTACGCTGAGCGGCGTGCTCCAGGGAGAGTACGCACACGTTTGGAATAATTTGTAAATAATGCTTCAAAGGATCGTAGGCAACGTGGCATTAATTTGAAACTGAAGAGTGGCTGACAAAAAGAGCGAGTATACGTAGATGACGATTTGCTAAATTTTGAAAAGGCGGTTGTCAATTGGGATCGAAAGTGAGAAAGGGAAGTGACAGAAGTAACGAGTATACACACCGTCGCCGGTACACCGGTATCGTTCTCGCAACGCGGTCACGTGCTCGTGCGTCTCACTCACCTGCCAAGCGTGCTCATATCATCCTGCTCGCGCGCTGGTAGCTTCGACTACCCTTCGACGTCTTCGTGGCACTTGTCACGTAATTACAAAATATATACGTATACTTTACACCCCCGCACAGAACCGGCACTTGAACGAGAACCAACGATCCGAGGCTGCAGAGACGAGCATGTGTCGGCTGTGCCGCGGATCGACAGATCGGATGTCAAACAGCACTCGATGCGGCGAAGTCGGAGAATAATCGTTTCACTGGTCGACCACGTATAACCGATAAGAATTCTTGCGTACGCAGAGTACTCCAGTCTTCGGACGATCGTAAACGCCGGCTGGTCCCAAACACGCATTTACGTCATGGTTCTTGGTGACGGCGGAGGTTCCGTCGCGACGTAACAGCCGATCTATCTCTCACTCGCAGGAAGACAGGAAGATCGATGTAGCTCCGGAGGGAGCGCGCGCGCGCGCACATACGCACGCACGGCTGGAAATCCGGTTGATCCGCGTGTCTTTCGCCCGGATCTTCCCTAGTCCAACAGAGGAAGACGAGGAGGAACGGTAGAAGAACAAGTAAGAAGATTAAGAACGACTGTTGGTCGCGGATCGAGAGCGAATTTACGATCGACACCGACGCTCCGTTTCCCGGTTTTCGACACTATCGCGGATGCCTGCAACGCGCGAGAACGCGCTGCTCTGAAACGCGTCGACGACGACGTAGACAACGGTGAGCAGCAGAACAGCAGCCAACAGCAGTAGCGGTAGCGGTAGCAGCAGTAGGCCGCGAGGGCGAGAGAGCGAGAGAGGAAACGAGAGTCAGTGGTGGAAGAAACCCCCCCTCGAGCAGCGGGCATACAATGGGAATAATCACCGCGTCTCGGAGCGTCGGCTGACTGACTGAAGCCCCCGAGGACCGAACGGGATGAGATTCGGAGGCGCTGCCTGGTGGCGGCCGGCGCGGCGCGCCGCGCCACTCCGCGCCACTCCGCGCCGCTTCGGCNGCCCGCGCTGCGCCACTCTCGCCTCCCCGCTACTGTTCTCCCTGTGTTCGTCTTTTCTCTCGATCTCCCGCGCTCGCTCCCTCTTCCTTTTGCTTTTGTTACCCGCCTCGCCTCCTCTTCGTCGCGCTTGCTCGCACTCCGCCGTTGCTGCCCCTTCCTTCTTCTACGCTACTACGATCGCTAGTCGACGCGAATCAAGTCGTCTCTGTTCGTCGCGTGGCACGTTCGTTAGTTCTTTCTCGTTTCAGCGGTTTTCCCTTTCTCTGTCGCACCGGTGGCCGTTCGTTTCGTGTCGCGGTCGCTCGGCAGCGGACGGGCCGACGCGCGGCCGCGGCGGCGGTGGCGGCGGCGGGTTCTCTTGCCCGCCACGCCCCTTTTCGGGCGTACGTCCCGCCTTCTTCCTCTGACACCCACGCGAAGGCGCGCGCTCTGCCCGACACTGCACTGCCAGACTACCACCACCGCGGCACAGCCACGACCCGTCAGCGTCGTCCTCGTTCGCGTCCTCGTCCTCGTCCTCGTCTACGCCTTCGTTTCTGGCTTCTCTGCGCTGCCACTCTGTCGTCGACGTACGCTTCGTCGTCGTAGTGGTCGTTGTCGTTGTCGTCTTCGTGTTGCGCCGACGCTCGTTGTCGTCGGGTTTTCGCGAGGATCTCCGTTCACCTGTGCACGCCCGCCGATATCCCTCTTCCCGTATGACCCCCCTACCCCGTTCGTTGTCCTTCCCTAGTCTGTATAACGAGATCTCCCACCCCCTGCCAGCCCTTTCCGAGGACACGAGCCACGGACGCCGAGCTGGGCGTAGTAGTATCGCCGAGGATGGGCAGCGTACGCTGTAGCGCTGCCGTGTTCGATGTTGCCTCAGCTCTTAGCTTCTCGACTATCTTTTTCCTCGTCGTCTTTATACCTAGCAGAAACTCTCGCTTCCCCCTTTCCAGGCGAATGAATAGGGTAAGTGGAGAGAACGACGCGTATCACGTGGCACGCGAAGACAGTGAACGCCGGCGACGTAACGCGTGCCTTTTAACGGAGCTTGCGATCCTGGCACAGGGTCCAAACATTATTTATCCTACTTGGTAAACGTAACTTACGTACTCGAGGTGGTTTCTAGGATAGGATTCTAAATGCGACTCCAGGAGTTATCGCTTTGTAGCATATACTTCAGATATATCCTCTACGTATGAAGGAATAGGTGCTTGTTCTTAAATTTATGTAGGTGCGCATCGTACATAAATTATAAAACAAATTAATGTAAATTTTTACTGCCTCGCTAAATCTCGCAATTCCCTATTATCAACCAAAGGTTCATCCTTAAACCTTTCATATTCCGAAACATTCGATTACAATGAACTCTCTCTTCCAACCCCATTGCGAACCCAGCCTCCAATAAAGGTAGCTGGTTCGACATTGGGAAACGACTATTAATCGAGTCCCCTTCGATTTTCCGGGTTGGCGAATGAAATGGCTCGCGACCGGCGTTTCGACTGGCGCTCGAATCCCGTCGGATCAGGTACGGCGGCGGCGGTGCTGCGCATTGTCTATTGTTTCGGTCGGAGGCGGCGGTCGCGGCACAACCCCCGGCCGCCGGCGACGGCCCTACGACGGAGCCGTGGAGGTGGTGGAAGCCGACCAATGAGAGTCGAGGCACACCCGCGCAAATCACAATGCTTATTGTTGTCGCCGAGCTGTCCGCCCACATCCCTGGATCGTTTCTTCCACCTCCTCCCGGCGCTGCTCCCTGCAGCTCGGTCAGGTAGAAATCTCTGCAGGTGTGCGGTTGCGCCATTGCTTGATTTTGTGAATCTGGAGCCTCGCTATGTGGCTTTGCTACGAGCGTTTTTGATATTGTTAACGATATTAAAGAGATAAGGTAGATGACCGTATTATAGACATTCAAAGATATCGTCGATTTTTGTACCCTTTAATGGTTTAATTGGTCGAACACAAATTTTACATATCAAATTATAAATTGGCAATCTATCCAGTTTTGCAACCAGACAGCGCTTTAGTCCACAAACTATTTAAAAAGTCTGTGGAGATTTAGTTTTCGTTTTCTCTACGTAAAGAAAGGCGAAAAGGATTCTAATACAATTTAGGACGATACTGAAAACAATAATGAAATATCAAGAAAGATTATGAAAATCTATGATTACGCTAAAAATCGACAATCAACAATATCATCAAGTTCATCGTTTCTTACTCTGAGAAGAAGAAATGAAAAAACTTGACGTGTTCCCGCGTCTATCCTGCGAAGTCCACGACTCAAACGCGGCCACAGAATCTGCCAACTCAAAGCCTACGTGCGTCAGAGCGAGCGAACCGGCGAGGGTTCCTTCGTTCTCGCCGCTCAGTTTCAGCCGAGTCGCGTTCGATCTCTCGGTTGCATTTGCCTTCGTCGTGGCAGTGTCAGATAGAATATCCTGTCTCGTCCTCATCGCGCACGCACAGGTACACATTTACGCTGGCACTGTGTGAGGGTCGTAGCGCGCACCCCCCGTGCCACCCTCGCTGTTCCTACCGCGGCGAGAGGAATGGACGAGAATGGCGTCGGCGCGCATCCCTTTCATGTCCTCCGCAAAACCCACTCCCCCTCTTCTCTTGGCTGCTGCTCGTCCTCCGCACCAATGCACCCTTGACTTGCGCCCCTTACCATCCCCACCGGTGAGCTAAACAGAACAGACACGTACACGTGAACGCATACGCTCAAGAGCGCGCGCGCCATCCTACACGCGTGTACACGCTCTCTCGTACACGTGTACCGCGAGGCAACGAAGTTCGTCCACTTCGCGGATGCAGCCTTTTTATCGACGGCCACAAAACGCGGCGATGCGCTTTTTTCTTTGGGCCACTACGTGCACGCCTCCCCCCAAAATGTGGTCCTCGAATCGTTTTGCGAAGGTTATTTCGATTCAGAACGCTGAACGCCGCACTCGAGACGCGTATACACGCGTTTTCTGATGAAAGAGGAGCCGACTACCCGCGTATACTACGTGTTTCTCCGTGTTTCGAGATCGACTCGGCCGTGGAACGCTGATTAATTAACTATTAAAAAATGTTAATTGTGTTTGAGCGCCTGACGCGAGAGCCGTAAAATCACGAACGATCTCGCAACGCATTTGATCCCGTTCGACGAATCGTTCCACGTGGACATGCTTACTGCGGAAAATATGAGTTTCCTGGTGCATCGCAACACAAGAAGAATCACCGTTTGTTCCACTTATATCGCGGCGTGGCTGTTTCCTTATTGTGGAATATCATCAAAACAGCAGTATCGCCGTTTAGCGAGTAGCAGTACCAACTTAATTACAAAACAATAGCACGATAACCGTTTTGCGATTTAGAATGTCTTTCGGTTCGAACGCACGGAACATTTCTAATTGTAGGTTTTATTAAAATTGGCGAACGATGCGAATGTGCTTCATGCGGAAATCTATATCATCGTTGCTTCGATAGGAAGAAGCGTTAATTATATGTATTATATATATTATGTTGGTTATCTTATTTATTATATTCAATATTCGCTGGACTGTTTCATCGCGATACGCTTGGAAATAGATTTTCTTTTTACTTCCTATAAAACGTTGGTTTGTTACTATTTGTGATATAACGGATATTATATAACGTATTTTCCAAGAATATATTCATGTTTTGAAAATAAGCTACGCTGCATTTATAAAAGAGTCGAGAGTTACGGTAGTCTTGTGTCGTAAGTAGATTAAGTACAGTTTCTAGCCAGACACCCAGCGTTAGCGGATAGATTCAAGTACAACAATCGTTTTTTAATAAGTTTCTCAAAATAACAGATTATTAAATGATTTCTTGCTGTTTGCAATCGTGTTATATGAAATTTATAATTAGAAGTCAAAGAAACATGACATTTGTGTTATCTGATATTTTTTATGAGAACTATGTAATTGAAGTACCATATTGATATGAAATTATCGCAATTTTTGACCATGTTATATGAATACATCGTGAATATATCGAATATATCGAATATATAACGAATATATCGTGTCATCTGACAATTATTTAAATTGAAAGCAACTTTAAACGTGAACTGCAGTCAAACTTTCAGATTTCAAAATTAAGACGCGCTCGACCAAAGCACCCATATGAATAACAAGTAAGCGTTCCTTCATAATCCATTTTAATCCTCTCAGTAGCAGCTATTCTTCATCTCCTACAACGACAAAGACATTCCCCCGGGGCGATATTATCGTCGCAATAAAGCGACAAGATGGCACACAAAGTTGTCGCTTGAGTATCAGACAAGCGGAAACGCGGTCTAAATTTCTCCGGTGCGATCGAAACAAAACCGGTGACTTCGTTGTTTTGTGTTTAGACTGCGTGTGCATCGGAGGATTTGAAACGTTCGCCCGTACGACGATTCGTTTCGTCGCGGAGGAGGAGATGGGTCATCGTTATACGTTGCACCGTATTAACCCGCGCGGGATACCATTCTATTCCGGTAACCGGCCTCCCGAGTGCGGGAGCAGACAAGAACAATGAGTATCGTACGTGTATTGCATCCTCCTTTCCATGGATTTACCGGCCTCTGGTAGTGGGTGTAGAAGCGAGAAGGGACGCGAGCCACGTGACAGAGAGGACGAGATTTATGCACGACGACGACAACGACGCGGCGTCGGCACGTTTTGCTCCGGACGTCGACGACGACGACGACGACGACGACAACGACGACGACGACGACGACGACGACGACGACGACCAGGACCAACGACGACCACGAGCACGACAACGACGGTGTTGGACGAAAAGAGGAGAAGAAAAAAAAATGGAGGAGAACGATACGGGGCGCAGAGGCAAGCGACAGTGGCAGCGGTAGAAGAAGAAGAAGAGGACCAAGAAGACGAGCAGTCGGCAGTCGTGGCCGCTTGTGAATGAACATTGGCTCGCGACCGTTTCCGGCGCTCTCTTTCGCGCTTGCTCGGGTCCTCCTCGCGCGGCTCTAGCGTCTCTGTCTCGTTGTTCGGTCACCGCTTTGCCGCGTCCTTTCGCCGGATTCTCTCGGTGCTCTAGCGTCCTCCGCTGCTCTTCTCATGAATGAGAGTCGCCGACTCCCGCGATCCCCAAGACGAAGAAGGAGACGCGTTTAGAGGAATCTTTAGGAGTAACGGAGATACGAAGAGGGCTACAGGGAGAAAGCGAGGAAGAAAGAGAGCGAACGGACCGTTAGCCTTAAGCCAAACGGTTGCAACGAGGCCTGCGACGAATTTAGAACAGGAACCGAGAGAGCAAAGGGAATAGAAGAGGATGCGACTACGGTGTTCGCTCCCCTTCTCCTTTTTCTCTTCCTTTTGCCCCTGCTGTCCCTTATGCTTCTTCCTTGTCGCTTTGTTGCTCCCATTATTAATATATCGCAGTTGCTGCGCGTGACCGGCCGCTTCTCTCTGCATCGTTCCGTATCTTCCTTTTTCACCTTGGCTCCTCTTCTTCTTCGCCTTCGTGTTCGTCGTCTTGTTCTTCTTCTTCTGCCGTTTCTCCCTGGTTCTTCTTCGCGCACCCCCGCCTGGCCCATCCGGTGATGCGAGTCCCGTTGATTATAAATAGTAACCTTTGTCGGACGCTTTTCTTTGGCCCTCTATCGTTTCATCGTGGTTGTCTCCACCCTCTACGCGCTCGCGCGCGCGTCTACATCCACTGTCTTCGCGAGGTTGAAAGACTTTTTACAAGGATGACTCGTTCGCCAAACGAACCCACACATCGGTAAACGCGCGCTCGTATAAATAGACAGCCACGCGATCACTCGAGTACGCGTGACAGGTGTCCGATGGCGATCGAAATCGAAGCGTATTTCGCGCGGCCATAATAGGCGAGTGCACGCGCCGCCTCGTGCATATGCATGGAAGCGCGCGTGGGCGTGCATCGCGACGCAGCAAATAACGGGAACCGGCGAACCGCAGCCGCCCGCATTGTCGTTGCTATCCACGACGGAAAGGAGACTGGTTGAGGTGTTTAAGAGACTCTCGAAGGTCGATGACCGATTAGCGCGCCAGAGATCCGCGTGGTGCAGCGACAAACGAAGTAGTGTATATTTGATCAACGGTTGATTGACAGGAGTTTCGTAAGATACCTGTTGACCAGGTGCTCCGAGGCCAGTCTCCGAGGAATCTGGAGCGGAGCCGACTAATTGGAGTAAAACGAAGCGGTTCACGGGTGTCGCGCGTGTTCCGTCCGGGCAATTAGGCGAGAGAATATTTACATGAATGTACGTATCTTGTAAGAGCGGGTTTCCTGTCGCTTTTTCTTTCTTATCTTGCAGTGGATTTTTGTTCACGTTAGTGGATTATGTGGATCGATCGAGGCAAAGTGAAGGTGTGTGGGTTTAGGAGCGACATTCTTTCGGCAATTTGTTCGAACAGAAATTAATAAACGATCATAGAAAATGTGTTTTGGCGTTGGTCTGTGATAAGCCTGGCATAAACTGTCGCGTAGAATTTGTTTAGAAATTGGACTGCGTGCGATGCTGGATCAGTAGAGTAAGAAATTTTTGGTAAGAGTTCTCCAAGGAATTTTTCTAAATCATTAGCCGTAGCAAAAGTAATTGTATTACATCGAGAGAAAAGCATGTTTGTAAGCTTGAATTCCTGTCGTGTACTTTATTTCTATACTTCCACGAAGTTTTAATCCAACGCATTGTAAATACAAATTCACAGACATACAGTTGCTTCTCTTTGCTTCCACTCTTTGTCGATTCAGCTGGCAAAGGCGATACCGGAGAACGTTCAAGCAGAAACTAACTCTGCAAGCAACGTGCCACCAAAGAGCCTCTGTTTTCTCGTCTCCTGTAAAGTGGATGCGTATCATTGTTTCGCCGACACGCATTCCCCTTCTTCAATAGCTCGTTTAATCGCGACACGCGAAGCGAACAGCGGCACAGAGTAACGCTTACAGAAAATCAGATCGAGCGGAGACTGGACCCTTTGTTCGGTCCGCATCCGTTCTCATGCTCGAGCACAGAGCGATCACTCGAGCTGTATCAAACGACTGGTATCGAAGTCTTAGACCATAAAGAACCTGCTTCTTCGAGGTTTCGATTCCGCGAGCGCGTCTAATTGTTCTTCGTTTAAAGTGGCAGCAGACAATGGCGTCTCGCCCGCGCTGATTCGAAATCACGATAAGGACGTTGAGCGTGCGAATGTAGCCGGGAATGTCGAAGGAATCCGCGGCGGCAATATCTCGATAGTCTCGGCTCTCTTGTGACCTTGTATCTATCTGGCCGTGACGCTCGTGCATCCCAGATAGTGTCATACGCTTGTAGGAGGATGGAGACAGTGATTACTAGAAAGGTTAGTGAGAAATGTAACCTTTCTCAGCCGATATTCGTACGCTGGCACACGAAAGTATTTAAACACTTACGATAGAAAATTGTTACTTCAATATCGAACATGTTATATGAAACATATCGAAATTCTAGTAACGTTTTGACGAGACTGTTGTCATTATCGTTATCGAGCCAATTAAAATTCAATTAAAAATTAAAAACCAATCTGAAGATACGTATAGAAGTTAGAAGATTTGGTTACGATAGAATCAACTAATACAATTTGATTTTCTTATCGATCGATATTTCGATTCGTATTTATATTTATCTTTCGATCGACTGTGTATCGCAACGATGAGTGACAAATATGTTACAATTTCTAGGTATATTTGTAAATCATTTGATATTCTGTTCCAATGCTGTATTCAGGAGGTTTACAACAATATTTACAATACTCTCGGTATCAAAGGGAAACCCAAGAGATTTAAATCAGACTAGTAGCGAGGGTAACAGCAACGGTACTAGCGGATACACTAGTACGTTTCGATGTTAATTATGTAATTTTTGTATCGCTATCTAAACAATATTTATTCAAACATCGTTTAAATATAAATATTTCATGCGAACCGAGATCCAATATTCGATCACGATAATATGTAACCAAATTGTACATTTGCGATCCTTTAACACAAAATTCGAAGTTCGGACTATTAAATTGAATCGTAAAAAGAAGAAAATTTGTTCTCTACTAAATGGTCGTGCAACGAATAATCGTCTTCTTTGTATCTTCCATTTCAAGTCGATTGTCCGAAAAATTGAAACTTCTCTTAATCGCGTTACACTTTCCGAAAATCAACAACAAGGTTCACGATTCGTCATTTTTATAAACTGTCATCTTGTATCTTGCATTAGTACAAAATTCAGCTCAATTAATCATTTCTCCGGTAATCTAGGTTAGCTGTCACGTCCTGTACGACGCCAGCAAATGTCTTAATATCTATGTACGGGACTGTACATGTTTTCCAACAAGTATCAGTTCATATGCCATTCGTAGTACGGTAGCATAAAAAATAGATTAAAAAGATCGTTCTAGAAAATTTTCCGAGGAAACCACGCGTGAGTGTATACAAAGACAGAAGATCGGTTCGTTGCCACGATAAAAACGGTGTATCCGTTACTGACACGCGCGCGTGGCCGCGTGTACACGCGCAATTAAAGCGGCGTGGCCGCACAGTACGGATCACTGTTCTCCGCGCGGCTGCGTTCATGAATGAAGCTCGGTGCCGGTGAGTCAGGCTGGAAAGAATGGCGAGGATATTTCATAAAGGCGAGCCGAGAAAACGGCGCGAGCGAGTAGCGGCCGCGAAAGCAAACTCGATGCCTGTGCCGTTCTCTCGCACGCGGCTATTATTATCGTCTCCGTTCTCATCCTCTGTCATTCTTTGCAGCCTCGCGCGCCGTTACGCCGACGCGGACGTTTAAAAACAATAAGCAGTTTGTAGTCGAACGGATGGCAACGTGCTCTCGTCCCTTTCGCGATCATGTATCGTCCATCCGCGAAAGTTGCACGCATCCGGGACAGATTGAAGAACCAGCCATGTAATCCACGATCAGTTCTGAGTGTTGAGTTTACCGTTTGAAAGAAGCATTTTGAAAGAAGGAAATGTGTGGTACTTAAGCTCGATGATACATGGCGTGGTTGTAAATTACAGTATCATTGCTGATATCGATTTATGTTGTTTTCTTATTTCTCTCGTCCTTAAATTTTTCGAGTTGATGTTTCTATCATCGAAACGCTTGTAGTTTCTGTCTTGTTCGATTTATCGTACGATCTTGTTATACCGTTTCGACCTGGCGTAAATAAGATGTTTCAGATAGCTCTGTTTCCTGTTGTACAGAAGTTTTATAGGAAGAATGAGAGAATAATCGATATCCACTTTGAAATTATTATTAGGAATTAATTAATTACAAAACGAAAGGTTCGTATCATTAAACATTTGCTATTGGACTGTTATTTAAATTTCGTACCTACTATCTACGTGTGTTTTAAAAAATCCCCTGATTAAATCAACTATTATATAATAGTTTTCCTATTTCTTTAAAACGTATTTTATCTTAATTTCTCTGCCACTCTACCACTACCAAAAAATCAGTCGACGTCGTTCTCATTACTTGTTTATTTCTATTATTTTCACGGAATCTCGTCTTCATCCGGCAAACGGCTCCTATCGCACCGTGACGCTGGACAGCATCAAAAGGCTAGAGAACGCGCACAGCCAGGTCGTGTGTATGCGAGATCACGAGCGGTTCCGATCTCGAGACTAGACGAGTTAATCGGCCACGGAAGCACAATAAACTCGAAGATAATAAACGAAGCGCCGTCCGTTGGTTTACCATAATAATGCCTTCCATCATGCCAGATCCCTGCAGCCACCGAAAGCCACCCGAAACGAATAGAACGCTATAAATAGGCGGAATCCTCTCTCATTCTCTCGTGTCTCTGCCTCACTTTCCTCTGTGTCCCTTCTACTCCACGGCTCTGTACTTCGCTCTTTGTCTCTCGTCATAGATGCGGTCCGATCATCATCTCCACGAGCAACACGCGCGCGCAAACCGCCCGCAAACGCGCGGTTATTTCAGAGAGCGAATTTCCACACCCGTGCTTCCAAGATATTATTATGCTATCGTGCGCTTTTCCACCACTGTTTTTGATTTTTCCATAACCACCGTAGAATGGATTAAACGATCGATTTTCATTGCTCTTTTTAGTCTCCTGTAAATGGTTCGAAATAATAGGACATTTAATATGTTCAAGAAAGACGACACTTTTACTATCATTTTTGCGTCTCCACTGTACCTATTTATCTACACTCCTGAAGATAGCTGTCATCTTCGACAAAGACCATCGCTTCCATCCACTATCAGCAACTCCACTCAACCATTCACTGATTCCACGAAAAAGTAGCCGGCAATAATTGATTACCAGTAGCGGATGGTTCGAAGCCGCGAGGCGTTTAATCCTGGTTTTGGTACGTTTTGAAAGAGCGTCGCGGCTCGTCGCGGTCGTAAAGTAGGGTGTTCGCGCGAAGAAAGAACACGTCGACCGGCTCTCGACGTGTTCGATGCTGGCGTTGGAACGGGGTTGAGGGTGAAGGGCGACGCTACTTCACTCCCCAGGCCGATGGTAGCTACGGGGGATGGTTAAGGTTTCGCGGTGACAGGAGCGAGCGCCCGCAATGATTAATGGCTTAACGCATTAACAGGCTATTGACAAACACGTTTCTCGTCCGGCGTTGGTGTACCACCCTTCGCTCTGGTTCGCGCGTTGCTCGATCGCGTTAACGACGAGGACACAGGCAAGTCGCGGCTACCGCGATGAAAGGGAAGAAAGGGACGAGAGATCGAAAAGAACGAGAAAGGGAGGGGTGGGCTTTCTTAAATGCGCCGCCTCGACGAAAGAAAGGAGAGACGAGAGGAGAGGAGAAAACAGCCTTCTCGCCCTTCTCTAACGACCTCGACAAAAACGCATCTTCCCGCTCCTCTGAAGGTGCTACGTGTCCCGTTCCACCCTCTTTCTCTGTTTCTTTCCACCTCGAACACCCCACTCCTCTATCGTGCCTCAGTCGACGCTCTTTATCGTTTCCTTTTTTCCTTTCCCCCTTTTTTTTCAACCGAACGACCAACGAATCTTTTGAACCCGAAGAGTCTGCAGGCTATTGGTTTCTAAATAGAAGGTTCATCGTCGTTGCTTGCCTCGCTGCGTGGGTGAAAGTGTCTCCTGGACTTTTAGCGGTCGCGTCGAAATTGGAGACAATTTCTCGAGATAAACGCTCTCGTAGCGATATGGAAGAGTGCGAAGTTTGAGAAATTTGAGAAATTGAGGATCGGGTGTTCGAAGCAGAAGATTAATATTTTTGAAGATAATTTTCTTGGTGATAATAAGCTAGCTATCAAATTATTGACAAATTCTTCGATAAATTTTTTAGCTAGAATGTAATACCTGATAGTTTGATTTAGTTGAATAGAAAAAAGTTGACTAACAAACTTGAGAGAAAAATTAATTCCATTTTGTATCAAGTGCTAATGTAATAATATACAGGGGATTCCCCATGTGTTAAGATTGTTCTCAACGTATAAATTTTATCACACACGTTTTCAAAGTGTATAACACAACTACCGTTCCTCTCATACAGTGATCTCATAATTTATAGAAGTTAATTCACGCCTACATTGTAAATCATTAGACACAAGCATTAAGTTGTACAAACATGAAATATATTCACATTCTTCTCGCATTTCCATTGAATCTTTCCTTCCTTTTCAACTCCTTTCCATACTAAGTCACGTCACCACCAGACAATACGCCCAGGAACTCTCGAAACAACCTTCTCCAAACAATCCCCGATTCGCTGAATCGAAAGTCCTCTTTCAGCCGACATTACGCTATCGGCGAACAAACCCGCTTTTCCTTCGAATCAAATGCAAAATCGCCTAAAGCTTTCTCATGTTAATGTGACACTAGGAGCGGCCAGGAATCGAGCACAGGGATATCGATCTATCAATCTCGATCCGTGTCAATCACTCGCACCTCCTGGGAGCTTCTGTTCGCTGTGATTCTTGTTCACGATCGGCCGAATCGACTTAAACGACACGCGATCATCTGTGTCGGATTAATATCGAACCGTGCAATCGAGTTCGATCAAGGGGAACGCATTTACAACTATTACATTACACAGGATCGTGTATCGACCGGGGAGAAATCGTGGCTGACCGTTTATGACGGCGCAAATCGTTGGAATCCAGCGGCGACTAGAGACACGCTGGCCGATTAACATTCGAACGATTAACAGCAGGTGCACGAACTGACATTTGCTCGAAGGAAAGAAAATTCTTCGCGATTCTACTATGGTTAATACTGTACAGATCCGGAGAATTTTCAAAGAGAGTATCGACACCGGTCGCCACGCTACGGAGAATAGGCTTGAAACTTAATTGCCTTTGCGTTACTGACCTTTCGATACCGTTTTCCCGTGCCAGACCGAGGTCGAGGTTACGCAACGGATCGTGCTATCGCTCTATCACGATGAAGTGTCCGCTACGGTGAAATACGACGGAGAACGTTCGGTGATCCGGTGAAACGGGTGTTCGTTAAAGGAAATACGAGACATGGATAGGTTGTGAGAGAAAAAATCAAGAGAGTGAGAGAGAGAGAGAGAGAGAGAGAAAGAGAGAGAGAGAGAGAGAGAGGGAAAGAGACTCGGCAAGGGGAGAACAAACGTTCGAGAAGAAATAATCCGAGTTATTAATGGTTCTGCGCGGGGCGATTAATTATCCTACCGATACCGTAACGATTTTATTAACATCCCGATAAATCCTTTGAAATCTTTATTGCCACCAGGACAGGCTAATCGACTCTCTCACCCCGCGTATCGAAGGAAGTGGGCAGTGTTTCGAGGTGTCAAGGAGAGAGAATGAACGATCGTGCCTCGTTAATGAAAATACTCTCTTACCTCGCCCTGTTCCACGCATTTTGTTTCTCATTTGCTCGCCTCTTCGACCAATTTGTTATCCCGCGCGCTTAGGATATCTGCGGCCTTCGTGGCTATCGTGTACATTTGTCTAACGAGGAATTTATTTAATTAGCGATATCTGCCGTGGATAGAAAAATACTTGCCGTTGTATAATTACCGTTACTAAGCTTTCTTGTTGTACAAACTCGTAGTTTTCCTTCAAAATGTTAAAAATAAACGAACACATTTACATCTTCCTTTCCTTTCTAATAAGCCCAGCAGATTTACAGCAAGAGGTAAATTGGAAATATAAAAATAGCGTAGCAGAGGGTATTTAGAACTAACCTATACCATACTCATAAAATCCATCTTTCATCTATCTCAAAACAAACGCAGCCGCATCAAAGAAGGGACCGTCGAGCTGGCAAAATAACAGATACGCAACTACGCCGATCCATCCCAACCAACAACACCTCGCTCCACTATTCATCCATGCCTTGCCTCACAGAAAGTAATAACGTCAACAATCGCGGTCCTACCGATCGCAATTAGGAGTGCCTCTTGAAGCTCGACAGAAAGAAAGCCGAGTTCCGCGTGGAAAGAGTAACGGTGTATCAGGAGGCATAATTATCCGCGTCGATGTGACTCGATCGGTATAGGACGGAGCAGACCAATTGGAGAGGATGGCTGGTGTATCAGGTCTGCTCGGTGGCTCGTGCTCGCGGCAACGCGCGCGCGCGTGTACGCGACCGTATTCACGTCTCGCGGCGCAAAGGATTCCCCGGATCCGCCTTTCATATAACACGTACGAATACCTCTGCGCGGGATAGGTGGTTATTCGGGCATGCCGGCCCATATTGAAATTCGACGGGCCAGCGATACAGATCATCGTCTTTTTCCTTTTCTCTTTTTTCCCCATTTTTTTCTCTACTCCCTTCCGGTTTTGTTCCGATCCACTTTGCCATTTGATCGGATTACCGGCATGCGCCGCGTTCCAGGGCCCATAGAGTCGCTTCTCCCTGGTATAATAGTCCGCGATATCCCGCGCTCTCTTCTGTTCCGCGATACAGATATTCGCGTGAGTATCCACGGATAGGAGAAACGTGCACGTTGCCGTGCGTGCAACTAAACCAACAGCGGTATTGCGCGAGGCTACGTGATGGAGAAGAGGGAGAACGTCGGCGGAGGGCGAATTCGAGAAGAGAGTCTTTTTATACCCGGCTCTCGGCTTTTCTCTCTTTCTCCTTTCCCGCTCCTCCGGATCTGGCTCGCATCGCTGCCTCTTATGTACCCTTTCGAGCCTCTTTTCCCTCAGCCGTGAATCAAACCACGTGCCCACCGCCACGCCGCGCATTTCGTTCCCCGACGGTGACGTTATTACTATTCGATTGATTCCTTGGATTCGCTGGCTCGTCGGGTAGTGGCGGATTTGGATTTGCTCGGTGCCTATGACCTCGACGTACATTGGACGTGGGATTCGATGAACCATCTGTTATTTTTTATGACGAAGGATTCTCTTATGTGGTTTATGAGTTTATTGATGACGTAGTGTCGCTAGATTCCTTAGGTACGTTACTATAATTGCAGTTACACGGTGTTCGTTGATAGAATCAAGTCTAAGCTGTTGTCACGTGTCAACTTGTTAGCTAAGGAGGTTGTATTCCTTGAAGAGATTTTTTTTAACGCGTAAATGCATCTAGATCAGCAAACATTCTTCGCTCAAGTTGCGATACACCTTGTTTGCATAAGTTTTCAAATGACTTTCGTTTAATAACAAATTCTCAATTTCCGCGAATAGTTATTAATTACATTCATCGCCTTGGAAATATGCTTATACGAAGAATATCATGAATTGCTTTGGTCAAATAGTTTACGACACTGCGCAAGTCGTGTTTCCTTAATCGGCAGATTCTCTGTTCCATTTCCATTTTCTTACATACCCCGTCAAACAATCCTACTTACGACATCAAACATCTTACCACATCTTCCCATCCAATTTCCACTAAGCAGAGACCGACTTCAACCCTCGCACCCTACCTTCAGTCGTAACGCAGAACCAACAAACACGCGCGAGCTAACGTTGTGGCTCGTAGTCCGGCGTTTGAAAGGCGCGGGACGAAATCGCGATAAAATTGGATCGACGCGGCGTTCGGGCAAAAAGGAACGAGAGAAAGTGCATTTCTCGTAGCATGAAATTTCCAAGAAAAGCGGAAGGTACTCGTAGAAAGGGAGCGAGAAACAGAGAAGGGGGTAGAAAGTGGAAGAAGGAGAAGAAGCATAGAGAAACTCGTGGCTCTTTTCATACGTGAGCTCCTAGATCGGTGGTACCGAGACCGGGTACAATTGGTCTCGCAGTCTCACAGTAGATGTTCCTTGTCAGAATCGTAGAAGGGGGTTGGCGAAGGGGCGGCGGGGGAGCAACGAACGGCGATGATGGTGGAGATAGCGAGGCCGGAGGTTGGAAAAAGGGAGCTGGAAGAGGATGTGGCTCAACTCGTTCGACCCATTCATAGCCCGATGAAAAGGCCGCGTCGAACAGACATCGTGAAAAGAGAAGAGAATTATTATGATTATTATTATTAACGTTTCTATAGGAATGATTTCCTCCCCTCCCTTTATAGCTGTCTTCGACTTTTCGTAGATAAAGGTCGAGGATGCGCTGCCGTTCGGCCGGCGAATGTGAAATCCCTCTTGTAAAATCGACCGACAGGTTCAATGTTACAACGTTACCCCGTTTCTGCTTCCTCCGATCCAACCCCCTTTTCCCGACCTCGGTATGTTCTTCGACTCCTTTCAAACGCGAAATTGCCAGTCGACGCGGGCCGTCGCTCCTCGTTTAATAGCGACTGTTCGCGATAGGGCGGTTTCTAAATATCCCGCCACCGGCACTGCTCCATCGTCTTTCGATATTTCTTGGCAAGCGGACAAGGTCAACCGGAATGTTTCGACAGATGGATCTCAGTCATTCGAGTTCTCATTTTAATCATTTTCTTTAGAAACCAGCTGTTTTATTCTATATACTATACTATATTATGTAACAAAAACTAAGCGAATTAAAGAAACTTTCATACGAACCAGTTTTTGTGCCTGTATTCTAGCAGTAGCATTTCCCTAATTTTCTGAAAATTGACTTAACTCGTATAAAAGCAAATTTTTGTTAAAATATTTTTATGATTAATCAACGTAGTTATAAAGTTCCATTCAATCGAAGACATTTACTCGTGCACGATTCATTTGCAACTGAGAATCTCCTCAAAACGACCACCAACAGGATGCAGAAGTACCGTTTCCCGAAGTACGCGTACCTGGAGAAGTATCGTAAACAAGACCCACCGCAAAGTCCCCATACGAGAACATAAGGAGACAAGCATGCACGAAATCGTCGAGCAAGTGCATATGTAAATCGTGGCGGACACAACGAGGCTGTTGTTTGACGTGGAAAGGCTAATGCCCAGCCGTAGGTGGCAGAGGAAACAGGAAAAGAGAAGGAGGAGTAGGTGAAAGGATGTCGAAGGTTGGAACGATGCACGTGCTCGACTCTCAAGCGTCCCCTTCGTCTTCTAGCCTTGCTATTCAAAACACGTGGTCCGTATTAGCAGGATCGGCGAATAATGGGACGGTCGGGAAAGGGCTCGAGTACACTGATCGACTCCAGTGGCCAGGCTCAATTATACCGCCTACGATTCGTGCACGCACCATTCTCTGTGCATCGGCTAACGATCCGTGGCAAATATCGTAAAAGTTGGAATACGTTTCGTAGGGTAAGTGATAATAGCGTTCGGACTTGTTTTTGATCCGAATGTGCGTAAATTTTACAAGAGATAGCTCGAGCGAGGAATTATTTTATGGTACAGGTGGATTGGGTGATAAGACGTCATAGAGTTGAGTTTTGATATCGTGAGGATAAAGTATCGAGTTAGACACGAAGTCTGATATTTTACTATGATATATTGCAATAAGTTACTACAAAAGTGTAGATCGTAAGCAGACTGACTTGTTTACAGTGATAAAATTCTGAGTTTTACTAAGCACTAAAGTGATTGATCGTGCGATGATTTACTGATTTATTTAGCATAAAACGATATTTAATTATTCAGAATGAATTTTGAATAATTACCCTATGAATAATTAAGTCTGAACTGAATCCATAAATCCGCAGGTGTAAAAAATATACAGATTATGCACGAATATGAGAATGAAATGCACGTAATGGATGTCCTATTTCGAATTATGTATCGAAAAAAGGAAATAGTGTACCGTGGATATGTACGATATAAACGTACGCGCCACATATATAGTTAATACCCATAATTTTACAAGAACAATTAAAAAGTCCCTCCTAAAAGATTCTTGCCGTTTTAATTATCGGTTTGCGGTACAATAAATAATCCGCGAAATATTTCTGCCCATTACTCAGGCCACACCCTTCGATAAACGTGTTCCTTCCTAAATAGAGCAAGGTACTCTTAATAACAATTCGCGACGCGTCGATTTCTCGAAGTTGCATTTATCGGCCGGAGAACGAGCAGAAAATGTGGATGGTCGTTATCCACGTCCAGCATACGTTTTCCCCGTTTACCGTTAATTGCCGTCGCCGAGAAAATGATCTGAAATCGCCACCAAATGACAGACTGTTTACAGTACGAACAAAAACGATAACAGGGAACCAGTTTTGCAAAGATGTTAATGAATAGGCTTTTGTAAAATAAACTCGAAAAACTGTATCCATGAAACGACATTCGCGTCGATATCGTGATTAGCCTATCAATTAACGGTATTCACGTATATGCGTATACGTAGACTCATACATAAGCACAAGTTCCATTAACAAACGAGTCCTCGTTACAATGACACGAGCGAATTGGCGCGAGAGACGAGGACGAATATTTTGCATGGTCGAAGAAAACGAAATCCGTGGAGGCTTGATACACAGCCCGCGGTGCACAGCCTCTTGATGTAACTTTACGACTAGCACTTAGCTTTTCACATAAAAACCCGCCTATAAATACCGCGCGTTATTTTCGTGGAAGAAATACCGGCAGACATTCGAGCATAAACGCGGCTCAGCCGTAGCGATTCGGCATCGTGCCTGGAAACACACCGCTGAGAAGCGTAATTCATTTCTTTCCGCCCCCGCTGACACGGCACCCTTGTTAATGTATATAACTTTACCTACGCTGTTCGTCTGTCTGTCATTCGGTGCGTCTTCCGCGCGCCCCCGTAAGCGTGCCGCGACGAAAGGGTACGCTCGCCATTTACGCGTTTTTCCTCAAGGAAAATCTGATCGTTCGAGATTGGCTGATATGATTGAGAATCGTTTGAAATTCATGTATTACGCAGCGATGAAAATTGCTTATCAGCGATTTTTCATTGCTCCACAAATTACCTTAGCTTTTATAAACTCGCAACGACGCTTTATAAGGAAATCAACGCAGAAATGTAATTTTAATTGCGTTCGTACCTTACGAATCGAGCTATATATCGAATAATTCTGTTCTTCGACAATTTCCCAATCCACTTATGGTCTAAGAATATTCATAATCTATTGATTCTAACGCTTGTAAGCTGTGTAGCAGAAAATGGTCCCAGAATCATCTAGTCGAGTAAAATAACTAATAATCAATACTTAAAAGGTATATCGTAATCGATCTAGTGATGTTTGGCGTAAAAATCATCAGATTGGGAAAACTCCAGTAATAAAATACAATCGTTTTAAAAACTATATTTCAACAATACAATCGTAAGCTCTAAAATAAAAAGAAGTAATTACCATAATCATAAAAGCTCGTAACGCACTAAGATTGTTACGTACTTAAAGGTGACATTCAAAAGTGACGTACGTAAAGAAAAAATCGCATATTAAATTGCACATTGATTTCAGAATGCTTAGCGCCATCTTAAAAATTCTAAACGTGTGTTCCCTCGGTGATTGTTCGAAGCTACAAAAGGACGACAATGACAGCCTCGGTTTTTTTAACCACAGCCGTCAATCTTCACAGATTCCGTATTATTCGAAACTAATCAGCGTAGCACCTATACAGAGTATTCGTGCGATAACATTAGCTAGTAAGTAGGAACTAACAATATTCCAGGGTTTTTCTTACAAATCAGTAATATTGAATAGATCTGTAAAGAAGAAAAAAAAAAAAAAATAGAAGGGCAGAGCAAATACTAAAATACGTTTGATAATTTACGGCATAATAAAGTTTAAAACCAGTGACACACAAATATGAAATAAATATTTTCCAAATTTTTATAGTACGAAGTTAGATTATTTTAGACACTCGACGCTAGTTCAATTATTTCTTTAAACATTAGAAAAAAAAATTTGTTTATTTTTATATTTCACAGATATGGAGTATTATTAGATTCCAGACTGTTGCTCTTGTCGCAATAACCGCTTTCATGTAGCGTAAGAAAAATTAACAAGAATTATTTAGACCGTAGCATTGTATTTAAAAAAAAGTAGCAAAACGTAGTCTTTTTCAATTATCCTTACAAATCCGTTATTTATGGGAAACAATGCTGGCAATCAATAGCATAAGCACCTTGTATAGCACTATTCTCGTATGCTCGCGACATCGTTTGAAATGACTTCGCGTCGATACGCTCGCAGAGGCGGGGGCCGTCACCGGTCAGACCAGATACCGCCTCCGTTTGTCGCGCGTCGTCTCTCATTTGCTTAAGAATACGAGGAATGACATCGTTGGCGCGCATCGCGCTCATCAATATACATATATATACACCCGGCTTCCTCATTTTTACATCGACCACTTTTTTTTGTCGGGTCGACGTTCCGTTATTATGTAACGAGCCAGCGAATATACTATCGACGCAAAAACCGCCGTTATACTGGCTGACAGCTTGACTAATATAAGCTTCTCGCTCGGAGATTTTCTCGCATTTTTAAAAACCTTGCAGACGTCTTCGCGCATCGGGAAACAATCTTTCATCGTCGCGGCACCTTGTTTTAATTAAGGAAGAGGATATCAATATTCTATGTCCACGTTTTATACAGGTGTAACATATGTATGTATATTGCACGGAGAATAATTAAGGACAACGAAATTGTAAGAGGGATAAGATCAATTTTTACATGGAGAAGTTGTACGATTCCTCACTCCAATTGAAAGTAGAAAGTTATTTTTTGTTGTTGACAAAGATATCGCTGTTTCCCAATTTGTCAACAAGAAGTATACTGATTACGATCATAGATATGTAATTATTCAAGAGAAACGATTTAAAAACGATTCTATAGGAGTTGTTACAGAAAGTATCCCCATTAAAAAATCAGAATTTCCAAATTAGAATTTCTAAGATCATGAAATCACCATAACCATCTCCTTGCAATTTTTATTCAACGCCTACGATATTCCAAATCGAGTTTTTCCTGATCCCGGTGAACGAATCCCCTTTGATCCCAAGAACATAATACTCCCCTTCCAATTTCTTGGTTCCCACCCTGAGCTCTCGATGTCCATTAATTCATCAGGCTGGCATGGAGGTCTGGTCGGTAATAACGCAAGAAAGACGCGGAATAAAAGACGGAAGCCAGAGCAGGAGACGCGGATGTATTCCGGTCACGGGACAGGCCGTGTTGGTAGCACTGTCAGCAGCACGAGACAGAGCGAAGGGTGGCTGAGGTGGCTCACGGCAAAGGCTCTTCGAGATATCGAGGGTCTGAGGCATCTCATCTTCTGGACAGCCATCTCGTCGTGTAACGTCATAAAAATAATCAGCTTCGTCCAATGAGCCCGTGGCGCACTTTGATCTCCTGCTGGCGCGTTTGTTTCGACGCTCCCGGTATTGCAAGACGTTCTGACCTCGCGAATTTTTTTCAAGGGAGACTGCTGTGTCTGGAGACGCGAACGCTGGATAGAACGCGGGCGGAAGAGGCGAGAGCTCAGACGAGGGCAGGATGAGAGGAGAAACGGGGAAGAAGAAGGAGCCGGGACGAAGTTCATCCGAAGAAGCGACTTTTCGTGTTCTCAAAATAAAAAGTTAATGAGAAACGCGGCCGTGGGCTGGGGCGCTCTTGCACGGCTATTTAGCCGATGTCGGCGAGAATCGAACGAGCTTCGACGGGCAAGAAACCGACTGCTTATTTCAAAATTGGCCGAGGCCGCGGCTTTAACGACGTTTCCAGCCCGGCGAGTCCTTTTTCCAATCTGCCGGCGCGTTTTGTAATTTTCCAAGATTCTACATTGGCTCAAGGCGTCAGGTCAATTTCCCACGGCTGATTGAATACGGCGATTGATCGAGTGAGGTTTTTTGAGCGGAGTTGCTACTTTTTAGAGGAACAACGATGAGTGTTTTGGCTTTTTCATGGTACCTCTACTTTACCTCGAATAGATATTGGTACGAGTTAAATGTTGGATGCGTCAAAATTATCGTTTTCGTATATATACTGCATAGGTAGTTAATGACCATTGAGTGAAAAATGTCCTCTTGCGAAGAGTTTTTATGCGTTTCAATATCGCACTGAACGTCTCTAGTTACTCTAGTGATTGACACTTGAAAGAGCGAGGATTTTTTCAGAGATTTTCAAGTTATGATATGCAGTTTACTTGCATTACTGCATATGCAGAAATTTATCTGTAAAATATTATCTAAAGGTTAATGGTTAAAATAATATTGTCTATGAATGCCATTAATTGTTGCAACATTTTTTAAACAAGCCACGAAATGTCTTATAGGTTATTTTTTGTATGTTTTTTAGAATAGGTTTCAATCACTGTTGGAGACTTCATTGCCGACTATATATTCCAAGATTAATATACAACTATCAAACTAATGGCATCTGTCTGGTTGGTGTCATGAAATATGTCCGAGCCAAGCATTGGTTTTTGTACGACGTGAAGATTTAATTCACCATGTTTTCTTATTAAAATTTATGCTAACGCATTTAAATATTCCAACCAGTTTTTACATTATTAAATCGAAGAATCATTTCTGATGAACGAATGAAAATCTGTAGAACTAATCATTGCGAGCTTTTTATTTATACTCAATCGCTTGACATTATTTTTTACAAATTTCTTCTGCAAATATATTTTTAAGTCTCGTGTAGTCAAACAGGTTCAATGCCTTACAAAACCAAAGTTCTTATAAATCGATCTTATTTATTTGCCTCGCAATCGGAATTACGTCTTCAGCTCGTAACTATCATAAACTGACGAGGCTAGATAAATCGTACCGTCACCTATTAATCGATCCATTCGTCCAAGCTACCGAAGTGCTAATCCTAGTTCATTTAATCCAAAGGAAATTTATTCTCGACCTTTTCCTAGCAATATGAGCTAACGTCATCTATCCAACAAGACCAGGCACGAGAGCACGTCTAGACACTCTAGACAGTAAGAAGCGAGATCACGATTCAGTACGAACGGCGCGATCGCGTGGTAATTTCAAGCGTCGTGTGTAATTCCCACGCGGAGAAAAACATCGCGATTGGTCGATAGTTGTGGAAACCGCGGTACCCATCGACGTCAAATAAAATCTAGTTCCTGGAGCGCGCGTGGTTGAATCCTACGAATCGGGACCGAATATTTCCGCTTAATAGATCGCAACAAAACGCAACAGCGCCGCCAGACCGTTTCATCTATAGATAGCTATTGAATGCGGAGAGTATCGACTGCACCGGTACGAGCCAATGAGAGGATGCCGTGCATAATGCATACCTAGGATATATCGCAGTCGCACACCACGGTAAAACCCCCGGCTAAGCGTGGAAAGGTATGGGTTGCAGAGAGAGAGAGAGAGAGAGAGAGAGAGAAAGAGAGGACCCGCCACGTCTATCGCCTATACACGTATAGGTATATACCGAAATGTTACTCTCTGTGTTTAGCTAATAATTATAATTACGATATTGCAGCGATGCGCACCGCATTGCCCTAGCAACCGGCTCCTGTCCTATTGATTAGATTGCCGCGTGACGGTTCAGTAAGCTTACAGATATCAAATAATCGAGCTTTTCCATAGAGTTACGGCCGATACGCAGTCGCATTCGAATTTCGACTTGTTTCCAGGTTGGTTTCGCTTTGTTGTTCGCGTTGTGACCGCGACTGCTATCGAGTCGGGCCAGATGCATTTAATCAGTATTTACCTGGAGCACTAGTTTATTTTGCTCGCCATCATGCCGCTGTTTCTGACGAACTCCGAACGCTGAATGTTAAATGGCACATATTATATTTCGAAACGTCGTTTTATCGGTGGTTTGTGGTTCGATTGCCGTTTTTGCGAATTCTTTGGAGACTTTGAGGCGAGCATATATTGCGAGCAATGGAATATTCACTTGTTCATTGTGACGAGGACTTTTTGTTCTTCTTCTTATTAAGAATATGTTGATTTTTTAATAACCTACGCCCCTTTGATTCAATACTTTCTGTTATACAACTTTCAAAGCGTAACACGTACTTTTAATCCGCACCTTTTAATCATCACTTCACATTATCCTCCCCATTCCTTAAACAAACTTCATCATAAAGAAAAAAAAAAAAACGGGAGAAGGTAAAAGAGAAAAACGAACGAGTCAAAGGGAAAAAAGGAGGAACAACCATTCGAACTGAATTCCGAAGCAAAGCGTCCCCCAACAATCATTAACGTTGGCGAGTAATTGCTCGTTAAGTTCGGCGTGTCCATATGGCTGAGATCGACGGGGGGCACCGATGGACGATAAATTCATCATACAATAATGACCTTAATGAACTGCGAGGGGGCCAACGAGTTCGGTCCCGGCTCGCTATGAAATATTCAACCGGAATCAATCCCTGACTCTCTGGCCCGGGACGAATGAAGCTACGCTATCGAGAACACACTAGCAGCGAGGAAAGGAGTCGGGACGAAGGGGTGTCGAAGGTCGAAGGGAGGGCCGTGACACGAGGCTCGAAGGATTTCGTATATCCTGAGGGGTGCGTGAGGACTCGCGTAAAGCGGAACGGAGGCTCGCTTAACCCTTGAGTTTGCGGCCGGGACTAAAGTAGTTATGTTTGTCCTTTGAGTTGATAGGAGAGCCGCTGCGGGGCAACTAGGCTAATCCTACGGGACTCGATATATCCTGCTAATGGGTCCGGTCCCTGTATGCCATGCAGGAAGTTCGACGCGAGAGCAGAAACAGTTTCGATGCGCGTGCCTGTCTCTTCTCTCTTTCTGTCCATCGTTCTCTCGCGCTACGTCGAATGTATTATGCAACGATATGCTTTAGTAGTCATTGTTGACGTTGATGGAACGGCCCCCGCCTGTGTCTTGTATGAGAAGCGATGTCGCGGGATTTCGTAGCCGCCCGTGTCCGAGATGTTTCTCAAGAAACGAATGTTTGGAATTCTTCCCATCGTTGCTCTCTCCTTGGCGCGTTTGATGGATTCTTCTACTACAATTACGAGGATATTTCAGAGTAGGAAAATTGATATTGGTAAAATGGAGAGACCGGTAGAGAGCACAAGGGAAATGGGGATTTCAATACTTGTTGGTATTAGTAACTTTCCCACCGAACAACTTCAAGAGATATGCAAGTACGTTTCCTTTAAACGTAACTTCCCTCGACCGTCGATAACGTTTGCAAAAATTAAACACTGCAATTTCCCAATGAAATACATAATTCCACGCACTTGGTTCAAGTCACATCAATATCAATAGGAAGAAAGAGAGGAGAAAAGAAAAGGAGCAGAAGGTAGACGCACCGAGGATGAAATCGGGAAGCCGGAAAAAAAGAGGCGCAAGCGATCGAAGTGCGGCAAAAGGCGGTACAGTGAAAAACGATGAAACATGGCGAGATTACCGGTTTCGCGATAAACGGTTAGCTCGATCAAATCGCCGGCAAATAACGGGCCGTGGCTAACGAACGTGTTATGTAACGCAGGTGTAATCACCTGCCGGGACTCGTTTCTTCTCGCAGCGGAAGGTGGATCGTATCCGAACGCGTCGCCACCAGACGCCTCTGCGTACACCGTGGCGTTAATTGCATGACCGAAGGTCGCGTTTCCTCTCGTCCCCTGTGCTCTTCCCTTAATTAACGTTTTAATAATCCCCCGAAGGACTACGGACAGCGGTGCACGAGCTTCTCGCTTGAAAGGGAACAAGCGCCGTTCGAGGAGGCTAGCGAGACGTCCAGATTCGTTTTTCCATGACTGGTTTCGTTCCCAATGGCCATTTTCTCGCAGACAACTCGTTCGTGTTATCGTTTTGTTTCGCCACTCGCTTCACGATCCGCATTGTGAGAGAGCGACTATAGAAACGGGCTATAACGAGTGCCGTGGAGCAAGTTCCTGTAACGGGGGCGTCGCTGAAAGGCCACGAAGGATCCGCGTTGAAGGAACAAGGCGGCGGATACAAGAAGCCAGGTATCCTGGAAAAGAGAGCGGAGCAAAGGAGAAAAAGAAAAAAAGGAGGAGGAGGAAGAAGAAGAAAGGCGAAACAGGCACAGTGTGAAGGAAGCAGACAGCACAGAGATGGTGTCGGTGAGGAAGGTGGGCACACCGACGGAGCTAATGAGTCGCAGGATGATTGATTCGCCTATTCGTGCTCTGCCAAAGCCGTGCTTTCACTCGACTCCCTTCCTTCCCTCCCTCTTTCCAGCGTTGCACGACTCTCTTTCTCGCTTGTTCACGTTCCAACCCTCTATCTCGTGTCTCTGACTCTCTTGTTCTTCGCCACCTTTATCTTTCTCCGCGCCACTGGCTTCGTTTCCCATTCACCGACTATCACGACGCCTATGGCAATACAACGTTCAATAAATATCGCGTAAATGCTTTCAGAGCGTCGGGCCCTTGAACCGATTCAGACCGATCGCTATCGTAACATCGAAATTAGACGCGTCCCGGATAAAAGCTTTTCAGCCCGGGCGGACTTGCCTGTTAATTGTGAAAGGTGTCTCGGGCTTCAAAGGGGAGATCTATAATCGGCCAGCCTAAGGGGATTTTTGGCAAGAAATGGGTTTTTCAATGGTTCGCGGCTTTTATGCAGGTTTCGACTACCCGTTTGAGCCCCAGGAGACTCGAAAGTTTTCGTAACCTACAAAATCTGGGTCAGAAAAGAACGCAGTGAAATGAGGTTGAGGTAAAAACTTTAGAATTTAGGAGTAGACTCGTATGAAACGATTCGTGATACATTGATCGCCGTCGAATCTATAAGACATTTCCGGCATCTAATCGCTAAATGACTTCTTTCTATCCGATTTCACGCGATCTTCTCTTAATGAACGACGAACGAGAAAGAAGCGCTCGCGAATAATGTTCGCCACGAAGCTCGACGAAAGGCTGACTCATCGAGCACGGTTTCAGCTTACTCATTCCTCTTTTATTCATTAGCTTCTTATCTGTCGAGCTACAGGTTTCGATCTGACCCGCGATTTTTCCTCTCCTTTCGTGGCACAATTTTTGCAAGAAAGTTCATCGAAGAATGAGATATTGCTGCTTTTTAACGAAAGTTAAGGTCTTTAAAAAATTTCCCTCCTCATTTTCAAAAGTATCGGATGGCTCCACTTTATGCAGCAATGTTACGTAAAAAGTAAATTTCTTGAGTAGCTTTCGTTTCGAAGCGTCAATTGCGCGAATAAAGTGTAGCAAACTGCGAAATTCTTTGGAGAAATTAAAGTAGAATAGCGATACCGTGGAACATCTCCGACAATCTGTTAATTATGAGGTAAGACTCCTATAGTCGCAGCTAATTAGTTCGAAAAGAAGAAGCGAGGGAAAGAGTATTAACTTCACTGTGGGTTTGTAAAGATTTCAGGCCCAGTTTTCTTTATCTATTTGGATATGTACATTGAATGCTTCCCTTTTGCTCGGTAGACCTGATTTTTTACTTCTACACGAGCTTATTCAGTTGCGTCAAAAGTATATTATAACTGTACTTTCTTAACTTTCAAACGTCAACTGCGTTCTTTAGCGCAGCAATGCTCGCAAATCGTATCCCATTTAATCACGTTTCCCATTCTATTTCTTTACGTTTCTCGAAGAGGCCTGCGAATTTCGTGAGAAGCGTCCTGCGTCGTCAATCCTCTCCTCCTCCTTTTAATTCCAGAGGCTTAAAACGTCACACGATCAAACGTTCGAGCGTTATCGAGCCATTGTCCGGCTGTCTTGAAGAGATGGATCACGCGTACGCGCAACATAATGGCTCCACTGTCGAGCAATAAAGGTCTTTTTGTGCTGGGTATGATAGAGCACCGCGATTCTCGGCGGTTCCACACGAATTCGTCACGGAAGTGGTCAGGTTTCAGTCGGGATTTAATCGATGTCGTCGGCTCATACTCCACGCGCTACGTATTAATAAACGATACATTCGTATCGATACACTTCAGTGTTTAGTCGAACGAAATTTTTCGATGAAAATATATTTCGTCACGAGAACTTACCTCATATGCCGATCGTCCTTTGAGACACAGTTATAATCGTTAACGTGCACCCATTTCGCAAAGGACGCGTTCAACGAGATTCCACTTTTGGCCTTCAGCGAAAAAATCGGCTGAAACACGATCGGCAACATCAGGAGGAAATTTGTACAGCGCGCGACATCAAAGCCTGCTTCAATATCAAAAGCAAGTGGCAACAACCGTCTAGCCATGGTACACGCGGGCTGCTGAAAAATAGGAAGGGAAAAAGCTGGCGAAAAAATGAAACGTAGGTTAAATCTCGCGGCACGGAGGTTCGTGTCCACTTAGTCGTATTAATGGGCGCTCGATGGCCGCTCTGCATCCTGTCCATCCACAACCGTTCAAGCCCTATCTTCTTCACTGGACGACACAAGGTCGTACTTTGCGCTTCAGCCTCCTGGCGACGCGGCGTTTCAGTTTCGCGTTACAGTTCAGCGAACAGGGACGATACACGATCGTGCAGAAGATGAAAGTATTTGTTGCAGATATTTATTTTATTTTGAACAGCTTGCAAATATATATTTGGGTACACGTATAATATAATTCTTAGAATCCTTTTCGAATTTTCCATGGACATTGTACTAACCCTACCCACTACAAGATTTCTGATCGTATGCGTGGTTATCTGAAAACTCTGTACGTATACGTATCTATAAAGAGTTGACTCGTTGCAAGAGCAGGGAAAGAAGCTTTTCCTATCGATCACTAGATTATCAAAATTTATATTTATTAATATAGAAGATGGTTAACTTCGTGTTTAAGACGTTAGATTATTTTTAGTTCGTCCTATCTGATATAAAAATTCTGTACGATGTTTGTATTGGAAAAATAATGCGTGTATTTGTTAAATAATAGACTTCACGAACTATGTAGGAGTTCTCACAGGAGGTATCGATGAAGCTCTTTTACCGCGGGGTCTGGAACGAGACACGAAGAGAAGAAGGAACGTAGAGTCGTGTCGAGCGAACCGAGACGAAAGCTAGCAATCAAAGAGAATAATTCAGGAGGCAGCCACATTGTTCCCATGGCCGACGTGGATCCTGCCGGGTCCCGTGGGACCCTGGGACAGTCGAAGCAATGACGAGTTATGTGACCCGACCCCGATAATAAACGGCGAAACACCGTCACGCTGCCAAGCCCAGAAGGAACCGACAAATTCCCGTGTAATTTCGCTTGTGGGTGACGAAACGTCGTTTCTATGGTGGCGTTCGTGTCCTCTTTTCTTTGCATTAAAATTCAAAAGCTTTCCCGACGACTCTCCAGCAACGTGTATTTTCTGAGCCGATAGCAATTCGTGATATTTCGATTAAAATTTTTTGCCAACGCCTTACTAACGGACAAGAATCGGATTTAAATGAAAATATACAAGTCCAAAGATAAACTTCTAAAATTGCAACATTCGCACGTCGTAATAACAGCGCCATAGTAACGATGATGTTTGATAAAAATTATATCGACCACTAGATTTAACAAAATCATTCAAACATCTTTAAAAAATGTTACATCAAAAGAAACGTAACAAGCTAATCAGCGAATCTCATCGCGCTTTGTTCCTTTTTATTTTACACCTTCACGCGCCGCGGAGCATTTTTTCGCGCTGTCTACGCAGGGGAACGAGAGTGACAAAGTACAAAAGGAAACGTTAGCAAATCCGATACGATCGACAGATTGGCTGGTCCCCCGGTTCTCGGAGGACGCGACCAGTGTGGAGCTCGCGTTCACCCCTGTAAG